>NW_020209301.1:0-27333 GCF_003025095.1 Trichoderma harzianum CBS 226.95
GCTATAATAGTTTATTACTTAAAAAAGCTTAATATTTTTTTAAATAAAAGTTATTAATATATAATATCTTAACTTAATATTTAAATAATATAAAGTAAATTCCTAAGGTAATAAGCTAAAGTTAATTAATTTATATTAATAAAGAAAATAAAAAGTAGCTTTAAGTAAGTATAATTATAAAGTAAGTAAAATATAATAAAAATTTAGTTTATATTTAATTTTAATACTTTATTAATAACTATTTATTTAAGTTATTTAAAAAGTATAAAGAATTAAATTTTATATATTTAATTATTTTATAAAGAGTATTATAATTTATTACTTCTTAAAGTATTAGAAGCGCTTATATAAGTTATTTTAATTATAAAAGTATTAAGTTCTATTACTTTTTCTTACTATTAGCTATTTAGTTAATAATTATTCTAGGTACTTCTCCTTTATATCCTTATTAAATTAAATTATAATATTACCTAATGTAGGCCTTTAAGCTTATTACCTTATGCTAAAGTACCTCCTTTTATATATATTAATAGTATAAATAGCTTCTTAAATTAGTTTACGCTTTTTAAATATCCTTAACTACCTTTTTAATTCTAGCAGTTATTTTTTTTTAAAAAAGTTTTACTTTTACTTTTTATAAATAAAATCCTTTAATATTTTACTTTTTTTCTTAGCTAAGCTACTATTAATATATATAAAAGACTAGCCCCGCTATATTTACGTTAAATTATCTTTAATATTAGTTAGTAATATTATAAAATAAATATTATTTTTATTACTTTTTTTTTTTTTTAAATATTAACTTTATTTAAAGTAAAGTTTTTATATTTATAATTATTTTATATACTATAGCTTAAATAATATTTATAAAAATTAGCTTTTTTATAAAGTATATTAAATTACTTTACTTACTTTAAAATACTATTAGCTAATTATTTATTTCCTTTATAATTTTATAACTATAAAAAAGTAAGCTAAGTATATAACCTATAGGTAAATATATTACCTTATATAACTAAGTATCCTAAACTTAGGTAAAATACTTTTTAAAGTCTTTTATACTAGGTTACTAAGTAGTTAAAATAATATACTTTATTAGTAATACCTTACTAATATATACTATACTTACTAATATATATATAAAAAGGTAGGCTAACTTAAGCTATTTAGATTTACTATTAATACCTAGGATAATAATAAAATACTAAAGTAGGCTAATAAAAGGGTCTTTATTTAAATATTATATTTAAAAACTAGCTAATACTTATAATAGCTTTTTTTCTAAGTTTTTTTTTTACTAATTACTATTTTATAAGTACTTTTATAATATTTTAAAGCCTTTTCTTTAGTTATTAATAAAGCTAAAGCTATATTTCTTTAATAATATATTTAATTTTAATAAAAAAATATTTATATAATAGTATAAAAACTACTTTTAATATATTAAATATTAATTTATATTTATTTTTTCCTATAGTAGCTTAAATAGTTAGCTATAGATATTTTTTAAGTAAAAGCTAGTAAAAAGTAACTTTACTATTAAAAATATACTTTTAAAACTAGTTATATAATAGTTAAAAAATATTTAGTTAATAGTAGTAATTAACTTTTATAATTAATTATTTTTTAAGCTAAGTATATAGTTATAAAGGTAAATTTTACTTAGATTTTAGCTTATAAAATAAATAGTTTAGTTAAAATACTTTAGCTAATTAGTAATTTTATATTTTATAACTTTATTAATAAAAACCTTTTATATTTTTTTTTATTAGCCTTAATTATATACTTACTATTTTTTTAATTTTAGTAATTATTTTATTTAAGTACTTTAGGTTATTTTATCCTCTTTTCTTTAAGTAAGAGTATTTTACTTTACTTTTCTTTTTTATCTTAAGCTATTACTTTATACCTTTATATATACCTATATTTTTATTAGCAGTAGTACTAAAGGCTATAATATAAAAATAATAAATAACCTACTTAAGCTTTATAAAAAGTATTTATATTTTTATAATAAGCCTTTTTAGTACTTTACCTTATATATTATATACTTTATTATAATATACCTTAAGTTATTTTTAACTTAAGGTAAAAAGCCTATAATAATTATATATTTATTTATTAAGTATTAATATACTTTTAATAAGTAATCTTAGGTTTAATAAACTATAATAAAAATTATTATTTAGTAGCTATTATAAATTTAGCTAAAAGTACCTTACTATAATAACTTCCTAAGCTTTTCTTTTAATATTTTTATATTAATATTTAAGGTAGTTCTTAAGGCTAAGTAAAGTATATTTATAAACCTAATATATTAAATACTAATATTTTTTATAATATATTAGCTAGTTAATATTATTTTCTATAGCTTTTTTTATTTTAGTAATCTTTAGCTTTATAATTAATTTTTACTATATACTCTTTTTATCTTTAACTACCTTAAGTTTAAGCTAGGTATTAAATTATAATATTATAGCTATAATTAAAGGTAAAATAATAAAATAAAAGTAAATAATAAATAAATAAGTATATATATTTATATATATATATATATAGGGTTAAGAAAAATAGTTAATATATATAGTATATAGGGGTTAGGTTACTAATTTACTAAACCTTTTATAGAAAACTAATAAAAAGCCTTAGTAAAGTACCCTTTTATATAAGTTTAGTAAGTAGTTAATTAAAGTATTATAGTTATAAAGGAAGATAAGAATAAATAAATAAAAATATATATATAAATAGATTATTAATTAAATTAATAAATAAAATAGCTAGTTAAGCTAAACTAACCCCCCCCCCCCCCCTTTTTTATAAAATAAGTAAATAAAATTAGTAGATAAATAGGTATATAGGTTAGATAAATAAAATTATATTTTATTTTTTTCCTAGACTATTTCCGCTAACCCTATATTTATACTAAACTAAAAATATAATTTTTTATAAGAACTAGTAGTTTAGGAAGTAGTAGTTTACTACCCTAGCTACCTGCTCTACTTTTATTTTAGCTAATAGTAGTATACTAACCTACTTATATTAGCTAGTAGTTTAGCCTTAACTACCAACAGCCTCTTAGTTAAGTCTTAAGAATAAAATTAATAAAAAGGGGATATTATATTATAACTTAATTCTTATAGTTATAATAATAGGCCTATAGGGTAGCTGGTCTTACATAAACGTTAAACTAATTAACTAATTAAAAATAGATTATTAAAACTCTAAAATAATTTATAATAAAATTATTACTACTTAATAATAATCTAGCTTAATTAACTAAGTATATAAGTTTACTTTATATTACTTATTAAAATACTTAAATAGCTAGTTATTATTATATATAGTAATTAAATTAAATATTTAGATATTTTACTTTATAGCTAGTAATAAAATTACCTATTTACTAACCTAACTACTCTGCTAACATAAACTATAGAACTACTCTAAGGTTTATCCTTTAGAAATAGCTAACCTATACTAATCTATAGGACCTGGTTCATTATACATTAGTCTATAGTTAATCTAGTTCCAGCTAACTTATTGGCCTATTGTTACAACCTTAAGAGTTGGGTTATAATATATTTATTAACCTTTAGTAACCTGTAGTTTAAGTTAATATAAATTAATTATTAAC
This sequence comes from Trichoderma harzianum CBS 226.95, assembly GCF_003025095.1. Taxonomy (NCBI): domain Eukaryota; kingdom Fungi; phylum Ascomycota; class Sordariomycetes; order Hypocreales; family Hypocreaceae; genus Trichoderma; species Trichoderma harzianum. Next base: position 3,635 of record NW_020209301.1, read on the forward strand.
CTTAGTTAACTTAATAATATTAACTAAATATATAAAATTTACTTATTATACTCTTTAAATAGCTTAAATAGCTAATTATTAATATAGTAATAAGATTAATTATTATATTTAACCTACTAGCTATATAATAAAATTACCTACTATACCCTACCTACTTTATTAATATAAACTATAACTAGTTTATTACCTTAAGAAGCTACCTTATACTGTTTAATATAGACTAATTTATTATATAATTATTAATAAAATATTAAGATTAAATATAAACTAAATTTTTATTATATTTTATTTACTTTATAATTATACTTACTTAAAGCTACTTTTTATCTTTTTTACTAATATAAACTAATTAACCTTAGCTTATTACCTTAGGAACTTACCCTATACTTTATAAGTATTAGGTTAAGACGTTATATATTAAGTAGTAAACTGTATTTATTTATATAACGGTCGTTATTATTATTTATCCTAATACTCTTATAATTACTAAAATATTCATTAAATAGCTAGGGACCGCCTCCCTAGCTAAGTTATTTCCCGCCCTTACTAGCTTTCTTTTGCTTCTACCGCCTAACGGGCGTCTTGGCTACTATTCCGCAGTTCGCATATACAATAGTACAAATAAATTTAGCTAATTAATATTATTGGTAGATAACAAAGATCATAGTTATCTTAGTCTAGCTTTCAGGGGATCTATTATATAATATGATAGGAAAGGTTAAGATGTCAGGTAGTAAAGAATAGACATAAGAGTTTCTGGAAGCTAAGTAACTGTCATTCAGGATTTCTACCTAGCTGGGTATATGACAATGTGTATTTATCTTGCCCGAGATTCCTTGGCTTATACCCTTAGTACATCCCCCGTGTGCCTTGTGACTCACTCCTGATGCCCTGTCGCTCAGTATTCTGCATTATCTCCAGTAGTTAGCCATATGGAAAGCAAGATCTTAGGACAGTAAGTTCATTATAGGAGAAAAATCTAGGTAAGCGCTAAAATTCGGCAGGAGGTAAAGAGAGATTATACAAACAATATTCTCCTGTATTTCGCCCTGGTCCAGTATTTTTAAGATAGCTTCGTTATCATCGGATGTGCCGAACTCGTTCTCAATTGTGGCCCTGCTAGCTTCATTATGAATTCCTCCAGCTCCATGTCTGGGCCGATTGCAATTTCGGTTAATAATTGACTCTTTCTAGTTGATATACACTGCATCGCTCATGCAAGGACGTAGAGGTTATATCAGGACGGAGCACTTACTGATGAGAAGTAAATATCTTCCATCCATCGAGCACCTGCGCTAGTGGAATAGAATTATCCCTTCTCCAGCTCTGCACAGCAGCAGTATCTTCAACCATTATGACAAAGTCTTGAGTCTGACCTTTGTAAATAACCTTAGTTTGTCTTTTGTTCCCTCGGGTCATTCTGAAAAGTTCTTAGTTCGCTTTGTATTTACTAGATTGCTGAATTGTTCTTGAATCAACGATAACTCGACCATTTTGGGAGAAACTAGCATAGAGTGCTTTTAAGCTATTTCTGCGAGACAAAATCGATGGCGCTTCAGAAGTGAGGGGAGGCGCTCCTAATCTCACGGTGCGTCATTATGACACATGCTGCAGCGCTCCCAATCTCACGGTGCGTCATTATGACACATGCCGCAGCGCTTCGCTCACGGGACGTCTGGAGGTCACTGAAGTAGGGGAATCTGGAGTGCTAGATGATTTTCTAAGACGTAACTCTATGCTGTTTACGCCAATTTGATTGGGTACCGGTATGTTAGTGTTGGTTTCATGTAATGATAAGTACTGTATCAATTTCATACCATCAAATGAAAAATGTTGTGTACTTCGTCGGATACGAAAGAATCAACTCTGTTCCCCATAACCCAAAAATGTCCTTGGACACCGCGGAATTTTGATGATTCGATATCCTTCGATCTTTTCTCCCCAGTCAGTGTTAGACTTTGACATCTGATTTCCAATCAATAAGAGCTCAACTAGCTCCGATGAAGACATTCTAGTATGATGACATTCTAGGAGACAAATTACAAGTTCGACCTACTTCCGAACACAAAAACCGCTAAAACCTCAAGTATAGTAGGGAAAGAACTGTAAAACCATAGACACAGCAGAGTTAATGATAAGAAGCTTTGAGGGCTAGAAGCCGTACTGCATGGAGGTGAATTGGGCTCTACGCTTGTTCCACATTTCTTAATGAATCTCTCAGATCCCATCATGACTCTCTAGCAGCTTGATAATATCTCTCACCTCCTGTCTTGGATTATACCAAACGATAACGAGACTCGTCATTTTAGATCTAATATGTGACTAATCTATTAACCTGCGGAAGTGACTCGCTGCAGGATCCATAACTAATTAATTGCCCTCTATTATGCTAGGAGATCAAATGACTGCTTTGAATAGACGGATACGTTTCGTATATCGTCGTCGGACAGCTCTTCAATACGGAAGAGCTTGTCAGGGGGGCAATGGAAGAGGATGATTTCAAAACCCAACTCATTTTTAAGAAAATTCGTTGACGGGAGTATCTCGAAGCATTTTCATAACAAATTCCGCCAGGTTTATGTCCAGGTCGTGGTATTTTGTTTCACTGGCTGTTGATGCCAAGTGCCGAATGAGCTTGCTGTAAAGCAATAGTAGGATATTACCACTCCCAACTGCCTGTACAATATCGTTCCACTCTCGGCCTTGGTCGTACCAAGAATAAACTCGTCTCTTGGTTCTATTAGCAGGGTCTCTTGGGTTCGAAATTGGCATATTTGCTCTATTAGAGAGGTCGACAACGGATTCCAATCCAAACATAAGCTCATCACAGAGGCGACTAGCTTACTCAATGAAATAGTCAGGGAGAAGTCGAAATTAGCCCATAAACAGCTAGAAGGAGTCACCGTAATAGACTGTCCGGCCATCTTCGCTCCAGCGTAAGAGAAATGCCGGTGTATCTAAGCGGGCCATAACGCACCCATAACTGCAGAGGCTAAGGAATTCATCAAATACTAACTGTAAGCCGGCAATTATATACTTCTTACGCATTACTTAAAGCCGCTCTAGTTGCCTAGTACGTAGTCGACAATCGATTCCCAGAGTCAAATATACCCTTAGTAGAAGAGCTTACTCTAGGAAGAGAAGCCGTTGGATGTAGATAAGGCCAGAGAGATAAAGTATATAAAATCGGGCTGGAAGGAAAGTCTTTAAAAATGTTGAAAATCCCAGGATGCCGCTAAAGTAAATAAGAAGTATAAAGCTGGACTAGCTATCTAATAGGCGCTCGTTACATAACGCTAAGCTTAGCCCAAGGAGAACTTCTTAAAGCTCATTACTGCCATTTATATCATTTTTACAAGTCCCATAAGTATCTCCGCTCCCTTCATTATCGCTGTTATCGTTATCCACCTCTTTTATCTCATTCCCAGTATCCTCAGAATGGTAAGAGTCAGTATCATCATCTTCATCTTCATCCACATCTTCATCTACATCTTCATCACTGACTCCTCAATGTCTTCGATATCTACTTCGAGGTCGTCGCTTCGCCCTCATCTTCCTTAAACATAGGGCATTAATAATCCATCCCACCTATATTACCATAATTCTCTATATTACCCACTCTAGCTTCATCTAGATCCAAAGATACATAGTTCCAGATCAGGTCTAATATATTAACCAGCTTCTTCCGTAGCCAGATGCCAATTAGCCTTTTCCAAATACTTAAGTTCAGTCAGTATACCCGAAAAACAAAAAGTAAAGTATTTTTAAACAAAAGCCGATATTTCTTAGTGCTCAAAAGATAGCAAACTAAGCTAAACGGCTTTAGATAAGTTAACAGCAGCCGAGTACTCTTTAGCCAGCAGAGGATATTACAACTTATCTTCTTTACAGTCTCTTCGCACCAATCCATCATTACATCCACTAGCTTAAGGAAAGCCGCAATCTTCTTCTCATCGCCTGCTAGGCTTACTATATCGTAATCTAGGCTAACTGTACCGCCTTAAGCAAGGGTAAAAGGTTGTATCTGCAGCAGATAGAAAAGCATTTCTATAAAAGCAGAAAGTAATTTACAATCCCTGCCCCTATACATGTCCTCCCAACCGTCCTTTCTAGCCAGGGCCGCTGCTCGGCAAACATCAAGTGTAAAAATGTAGTAGCCTCGCTGCTATACAGACTTAAGGTAATCTTATATTACTTGGCCTCCGATTGGCCGGAACAAACTCCCATTCCGCTTGATGGTCCAGTATTGCCGGGCTAAGCCGGTTGCCTAAGTCTGTAAATAGACATATTAAATAAGAATTAGAGTAATATTACTTTATAAGTCGGAGGCTCAGGGAACGAAATTTGCAACCAGAACAAGCGAACCCTTCGTAAACTTATAGCAGAGGATGTTCTGGTGATCCGTCATTGCGGGGTGGCGCCCGGTCTGAATTCTGTAGATTGAGTGTCTTGAGACTTTTCGTAAGGTTCTTTCTCGCCTCCAAGGGAACCTTATGCTTTTCCCACAGATACGTTGTTACATGTGAAGCGCGCACTGAGAGGGCATGCTTACATTCACCGTAACCGCAAATAAGAATACCTGCACCAGGCTCGACGCAAAGGCCTAATGCATTCAAGTCAGTATTAGACATATCACTAAAATAGAAGACTAGGGAAGTACAGTATTAAGAATAAATAATAGCTTAGTTTTAAATTCTTTATTCTTTAATTCTTGGTTTTAAATCTATAGATATATAACGGAGGACTTACCGTTATATGCGTATTAAGTATAGTCATATTAGCCCCTTAATCGTGCATGGACAAAAAGTGTGCAGTGCGGGGAACGTTCCAAAGCGCACGGACGAAAAGTGAGTAATTCAGCAGATTACAGCGTCCACTTGGTCCAGTACGCCCGGAAAGGCGATACATACAGCCAAAGAGCTATTTTCTATGCAATTCAAACTTTGAAAAAACAGGACGTCTACAGTATCCGGATCCAAGGCCTCGAAGCCACGAATACCACCCGCAACGCATAGAACACGAATAAAAACTACGGAATCGATGTCGAACGACTGATTTAGCGACGTAACACATTTTTATTTAAATATTAAGCATACGCTGTAGCGCTGTATCGGATTTTCATCACAGTCGCAAAAATTCGCGAAAATTGCAAAAAACGTACTAAAAAACAACCAAAAGCAACAACAAAAGAAATCCACTTCTACAGCTACCAAAACCCCTGTAATAATGCAAGAGATATATAAAAAAGTTATTCTACATTATTTTGCGGTTATTATAGTTTTCTTCTTTTTTATTTTAAAGCTGCTTCCGCTGTTTTCTCTGTTGCGTAAAAAAGACGTGATTCCTATTAGAAAAGCTGTTTCGCTTTTCCAAGCGTATTAGTGAATTACGGGCTCACAGTTAGTTACTAAAAGTGGATCCAACGGGTAGTTGTTTAAGCCTAATTGTTGCCCTTTCGAGCACTGGTACTAACCCACCCCGAGCCCACTTTGGCTTGGTGCAAAGCCTTCGGTCACTACAGTAACAATCACAACACCAGGATAGCGCGGATAACGGCTTTAAGTCTATCAACAGATTGCACTTCCACACCATGGCCGAGAGAACGAGGGTCGAAAAGCTTGAGAAGCTTTTACGGGAAGCTGAGCTACGTGCCGAGAGTGAGCGGCAACGCGCTGAGAGAGAACAGCTACGTGCTGAGGTGGCAGACAGGCAAGGGTTGGAGGAACAACAGCGCGCTGAATCTGCAGAGGAGCAGACCGGTCGTACAACACTGGACGAATACATCGCGGCTTACCATAGTCTTATCTTCTCTAAATTCGCAGTCGAAACCGACAAGTCGCTCACATCAAAGGGCTATATCACAAACCTCAGGAACAAACTATATCCAACAAGTCTCCAGCCGTAGCCAGAGTTCCTAGAACAACAGAGGATCGCTTCTGGCATACTTTACAACGCGTTTCCCACCAATATACGGCTTTTTAAGTCTCGGAACTTCCTATCCGGCCTTAGAGACAGGATTTCGCAGCAGCCGATCGCAAACGAAAAAAACCTAGAGTACTTCCTTCATAACAGTATAGAGATCCAGTTAAATCCATTCTGCATCAGCTCAAAGAGGTAGAGCAAATTCAAGCCGTTTATAGAATTAGAGGCAGCATCATATTCGAAAATCACCCCAGTACCATAAGCAATATATCAGAGGAGGTCATTAACCGTAAGAGCTCATCACCGCCGAGCACGCCAGATCAGAAATAGCCTTCTAATCAACTCCGTCCCAACCACATTTGTATCTACCGATCTAAAGACGGCCAGTCGCAAAAGCATAGCATAATCTATGTTTGCAAATATAAGGCACCTCACAAGTTAACAGCACAACATCTACGTGCTAGCTTACAACCAATGGACGTCTACAAGGAAGTTATCAACTGCAAAACAGTTCCAACCTCGGCAGACCCAGAAGGCCGTTTCCAATACTATGCTAAAAGACTAACTGCCGCTGCCATCTCGCAAACATACCACTATATAATCGAGGGTGGCCTCGTCTTCGGGCTCCTGACAACCGAAGAGGCTATAGTCTTCCTCAAGATTAACTAAGATAATCCGCAGACGCCATACTATCACCTAGCCGAACCCAGGCCTAAAGTGTCTGCACACCCTCATAATTTTCACTCTTGCACCGCTGTCAGACAGTATCTAGCCTTTACCCTTATAGCCCTAGCTCATCACGGGCGACGGCAGCAACACAGTCAAAAAGCGCGCCGGCAAGTAATTCAAGGACTGAAAACGTAGGCAGAAGACTTTGAAAGCACCTTACGCTCCATTCCAGCCAACGTACAGCATCCCCGAAGTAGCTCCCCTTATCAACCAACTACGTACGCAACCTTCGATAGATCGCCATATCCCTTTCGCCACAATCGGCGGAAGATCGACTGCGAAGGCCAGCTCAGCAACCAACCTACAAAAAGGGACTCTCCGGAACCATCAGATAATAAATCAGAAGGAAAACTACCCGATACACCCAGTCCTACAGAAAGACAAGCTGGTAGTAGGGGTCGAGGACAGGCAAGACGCAGCCAGAGGATTCAAGCTCGTCAGACACGAAATGCTCCATCAAGTCGGCGTACGGAGCATGCCGTCCAATATTATACGCAGAAATGTTTAACCGGACTGGTTCGCGGGGGGTACCTTAATAACGGTTGCCCTAATGTAACCCTGCACGGCCGAGGGCTGGCTTCTAGCTTTGCTGGCTTAAGTGTGCGCCATCCCGTCAGCCATAGCAAGTGGCTGCAACTTTTGAGGAAACAGCTGGAAGTGTCTCTGGACGATGGAGTAGTGCCTCTTAGTAATGGCGGCTCACGAGGGTCTTGTTTCGAATCACGTTGCTCGCCTACGGTTATACCTTCGTCGCAAAAAGGACTATACGGGCATTTATCAAGGATCTGGGGCACGAAGCCGCCGTCTACAAACGCCTCAAACCAGCCCAAGGAGTCAGCATACCTGTATTCTTAGGCACTATCGACCTCCGAGCCATTAACAAAATCTACTATTATGACCACCGGGTTTATATAGTGCATTTAATATTTCTCTCATGGGGGGTTACAAGCTGGACGATGCTCGGATTGCCAGTAGCGCGGGGAAAAGGCTTGCGGATTAGACATTACAGACTTTGCGATCAATACATTTACAAGGGGTTGTTCACAATAATGTCCAAGGAACCAACATACTGTTTAACCCAGAAACAAACCGGATCATAATTATTAACTTTAAAAAAGCAAAATTTATGCAACCTCCTCGGCATCCGCTGAACCAGCTGGTACCCAACAAGCGGGCATGGAGTTATAAGGTACCCGACCAAATAACCGGGGGGAATAAACGTTCCAGTAGATACCAGGGGAGAGTGGAGGTTAGTGGTAATATTCTAATGGCAAGGTCAACATTTTCAGAGTTAAATTAGTACGAAGCAAATAATACAAAGGCCGTAATTTATTAGGATAATGGTACAAGGGAACTTACTTAACAAACCATTTACATACTGGCTGGTGCATCGCAACATAGGTTCTTCTGCTGCGTCGACAGCCTCGCCCCGGTGAGCCAGATGCCCGTATAACCCCTCTCATAATCCAGGCAGAATTTTTGGTCTCCAACCTAGCTGTGGTAGTGGGAGATCACAACCCCAATGAAGTCGATCGGCGTGGCATGGGACAGATATGGGAACAAGCAGAAGAGGATATACACGCTCAGACAAGCCTTTTCTCCGTAGCATAAGTGGATGTTTGCAAATTCAAGCTGAAATATATCATACAAGCTTCATGTAATGTGTTGTACGCGTGTTGACGCCGGCCAATAAGAAAAGACGTGACCCATTAAAACGGTATTGCGACGCCCGGGCGCCGATTTTATCCTGAAGCTAAGCAAGAGTCTAGACTTGGGTTCCGTGGGCCGGCGCTTAAGGACGTGGCAGAAGATTAAGTAGTTTGGCTGTACGAATAGTTACATCGTCATATTTAGCTAATTATGACTAGGGGATATTACAGGATGGGACAAGCTTCCCTCCTACATCTACAGGTACCCCACCTTTTGGGTGCCTAACTACCAAAAACTCCCACCCGTGTGATTAGCTATTAGATAAAACGACTACGATTTTTTCATTTACGGTCCTATCTAGGGACCCTAGAGAGATAGAAACATCTGCAAACCCTCTAGATAACTAGAACAGAATGAAACCCGTTGCCCCCGGACCAGCGACAGCTTTCTAACTACTGAAGGAGGTAACCCCCTTAGGCCCAAAAACGGAAGAGGTTACGGTCCTCCCCTTTACCCCTAAGAAGAAAAGATGCTTTAGAGAAGCCCTTAGCGCGGATAAAATACCCTCGCCTAGTTTTAATAAAGTAAGACCGAGCGCAGCAGCGACGGCGACTGTAGTATAAATAGCCTTAAGAGGCCTTATTGCCTTTATTTTTAATAGTATAAAGGAAGCCACTGACCTAAATAAAGAGGGGAAATCCCTTACTAGGAATAAAATTATAAACTAAATTAACGAAATTAATATATAACAGCGGGCTAGATAAGACGTAATATTAAATATAGCTATAGTTATTAACTCCTGCCTAGTATAATACACCTCCTAGCTCTCCTTAGCGGTAGTAGAATAAGTCCGCTTATACTTAAATACTGCTTTTAAAAACTTCGTCGCCTCCTACATTAACCCTAAGGGGAGGCCTAAAGACCTTAAGAAATTAAGTAGTAAAAAAAAAGCTGCCTAACTAACTAAGATAACATTAGCTAATATATCTTATAATAAGAAGGATAAATTAAATACCGCTAGGACCTTTACTATAGCAGGAGCTCCTGCACCTACTGGAAAAGCAGGCCAGAAGGACCCCAGGGTTACATAGGCATAGATTGTATTATAAGAAAACACCTATAATAAAAACCCTTAGAAGGGAATTAATAACCTAAAGTATTCCTTTATAAGTAGTAGAGGGCCGGCCCCTGCTACTAACGGAAAGAACATAGATAAAATTAATAAACCTAAGGAAAGCCTTAATAACTATATCTTTATCTAAGTTCCCCTAGACTACGTATAAAGAAAGCTATTGGCTATTAGGGCTAGATAAGAACTAATTAAGATCTTAAAGCTTATAAATAAGGATATTACTTACTTCCAAGAGGTCTAATTAGGCTTTGCCCTTAGAAGTAAGAATTAAAATACTAAAAACAAAATTATTATGCTCCAGCCGGTGGTAGAGAACGACGGTCTAAAAATTAAAGAAGTACGTTTATGGAAGGTTTTTCTTATATGCAGTATATTAAAGACGTACACTAATATAAGCAGGACTTACCCTACAGATACGCTAATCCCAGAGGAGGTACGCACTAGGGCAGGGGCTAAGAGCCTACCTATCTCCTGCTGTAAAGCTAACTTCGGAGAATCCCTTAATATATATAGCTACTTTATCTCTTTTAATAAGGATATTAAACCTGGCTTTAAGCTTTTTAGCAGCTCCCTCCTAGCGGAAATCCGGGTCTAGCCCCCTTAGGTCACCTAGTACCTGCAGTACTTTAGATTCCACAACCCACGGAATTACACCAGGACTAAAAGGTACTATAAATACGGTAAACTATCTTTTAGATATAATAACACTATAGCTAACTGCTTATCCCCGCCTTAGTGTACTAACTGTAACGGCCCTTATACAGCGGACTCCCTAAAGTACCCCGCTAGACCGGTTGTTAAGAACAGGGAAAAAGTATAGACAACTAAAGCCCAACTTTAGGTAATCCGGGAATTAGGCCAGTAGGAATATAATAAAGCTAACCTACCTAAACCTAAACCCGCCCCCGCCCTAGCCCTTAATATTAAGAAAATATTTAACCTAGAGACTTAAACGGGCCCCTGCATAAGGCTGCTAATCTCCAGCTTGGCTTTACCCTTCCCCCCTTAAGCTCTAGCTAAAAAGGTTATTATTAAAGTTGACTTAGACGAGGAAGATCCTTATGAAGGAACCTCCCCCGCTAGGTCGGTAGTTTACGTAGCTGGCCTAGACGACGAAGAGGAAGAAGCCGAAGGTAATAAAAATATACTTAACGCCTTCCCTAAAACTAACGGACCTTTTAATGCAAGCTTATAAACGACAGGCCCTGTTGCAGCCGCCGAAGAAACACTGGCCTTAAAATCTTTTAAGCTAACGTTAGGAAGAGTAGTTTACACTAGGATATTACCCTATCGCTAGTATAGGAAGGTAGCTATAATATTATACTAATCTAGGAACCCTATGCTTAATAGAATAGGGTATTAAACAGAAGGTAAACTAAGAATTACCCTAAATATTAAGTATATAACCCCCTAAATAGTTAGAGGGACGCTAGACCCTTAGTTCTTATATTTATTAAAATCTCTCCGAACCTCCTTAGTAAATAATTCTTTCCCCTAGGCCTAGAGGATAGATGTATATACTAGATAGAGGTATACGGTTATACTATCGTTAACGTCTACCGAAGGGCTTTAGTAGACTTAGCTACAGAAACCCTTACTAAATAAGGCCCGCCCCCCCCTTACTTAATTATTATAGGCAACTTTAATGTCTTATATTAACTTTAGGAACTAGGCAGGGGTGTAGACCTAGTAGGTAATAAAATCGCGGAATAGGCGGAGAAGTATAATCTCCTCCCAGCTTTAATAAATACGCCTACCTAATATTTGGGAAAATATATTAACTTAGTTTTTATAAACTGCCCTGCGTTAACCAGGGTCGAATACTCCTTTAATATAGGGTTAGACTACTATATAGTGATTATAAACCTGCCTGAGCCCCTTAGGATAACCCCAGGGGCAGGGAAAAAATACATCCCGTTAGAATGCTGGGAAGACTTTAGCTAACTTATGCGCTCCTTTGCTTAGACCCTCCCTACGGTTGACCTAATTACACCATTAGAAACCAACCTTAATAAATGCGCCAAGGCCCTGCAGGACCTCTTTAAACAAGCTATAAAGGGGGCTGGTAAAACCAGATACTAGAACGGCTATAGTATACTATAGTAGTTGGAAAAGTATAAAGCAGCTTATAAAGCTTATAAAAAAGCGGTAGATGGCTCCCCTGCTTAAGAGGGAGCCCGTAAGACCCTTAAAGACTTTATATACTGTAGTAAGCGAGCTTACTAGGATAAGATTATAGCGGAAGCTAGTGCTACTAGGAATATTTAGTTAATGGCTAAGTAGCGTAAGGCGACGGACCGCTTTTAACCGCCCCCTTTAATAAACGGGGATAAAAGTATTTTAGACTTTATGGAAAGAGCGACTTTCCTTAGAGATAAGCTTCTTAAGCGTAAGATAATAGAGGAGGATATCTTAGACCTATAGGAAGAGGACTTTCCCATTAATAAGAATATCTACTAGGACTAAATAGTATTAGAGTCAGAGGCTAAGAAAGCTACAATAGGGTTAGGAAATACTGCGCCTAGCGTAGATAGTATATTAGTTACCCTTCTATAGCTTGCCTAGTCTACTATTAGTAAATACGTAACTAACCTTTTCCATAGATATTTAATAATAGGATACTACCTACTCCCCTTCCGAAGCGCAAAGATTATTATTATCCTTAAACCTAGGAAGCTGGAGAAAGCGTATACTACGTATAAAGGCTATAGACCTATCTCCCTACTTTCCTATATAGGTAAAGGCCTCGAGAGACTCTTAGCCAGAAGAGTTTCCCTCCTGGTAATAGAATATAAAATACTATTAGAATAATATTTCGGGGCTCTCCTAAAAAGGTCCGCAATAGACCTAGTCGCCTGCCTATTATATAATACTAAAGTTGCCCTAGCCTAGGGTTTTATCGTCTCCCTCCTTATATTTAACATCTCCGGCGTATTTAATATTATTATATGCAACCGCCTGGTTTACAGACTTAGGGAATAAGGGTAGCCCCCCCTTTTTATAAAATAGGTTAACTCCTTTATAAGTAACCGTAAGGCTTTTGTCTAAAACAGCTATAGGATTACCCTCCTAAAGACGGAGCTGGAATACAGAGCCCTATAGGGGTCCCCTATCTCCCCTATTATCTCTATATTTTATTTCTCCCCTAGCCTAAAGCTTAATAACCCTAACACCTACTTTAGGTACGTAAATAACATTAGTATTATAGCAGTAGGGGCTAATACTAAAGAAACCGCTTAGAAGCTCCAGTAGGAATTAGAAAATACCCTAAACTAGGGTAATAGGAACGCAGTCTCCTTTAACCTAGATAAGGCTGAACTTATATACTTTTACAGGACCAGAACCTAAATATATAATAAAGGAGTGGACTTTAAAGGAAAGACTATAGCCCCCTAGGACTTAGTCTGTTGGCTAGGGATATACCTAAACTTGCGGCTTTCCTTTAAAAAATACCTTAGGATTATAAAGGGGAAAGCCCTTAAAGCAGCTAACTTTCTAAAATCCCTAAATAAAATACAAAAAGGATCCCCACCAGACGTAGTAGCTATAGTAGCTAAGGCCTGCGTCGCCCCTGTAGCCCTATATAGGACGGAGGCGTTTTAGCCCGGCGAGAGCAGACAGAGCGCGATAAACCTAAATAGGTAAGTAAAAACAGGCTTAGCGGGACTAACTATAATCCTAGAACCCCTATTTAAAGCAGTAGCTAGAGCAGTTGTCCCTGTGTAAAAGACGACTAACCTCTTTATTATACACAGAGAATTAAGAGTCCCCCTAGCGTTAGTATAAGTAGTATAGACTAGACTCCGTATAATAGCTTGCTTTACAGGCCTAGACAGGAACTACCCGGTTAGTAAATATATTAATAAAAAACTCCTGCCTAGGGTTCCCCTTACCTAACTATAATACACTACAGCCTTAGTAAGGAAAATAGTCTAACCCTCCTTTTTTACTAAGAATAACGGAGTAGTCTAAGCAGGCCTGGACTTTAGAGGCCTACTAAAGTCAGAGGCAGTAGAAAAATACCTAGAACTACTTAATGGCCTCCCCAGGTCCACCCTCCTTGCTTACTTAGACGGCTTATAGAATAAATAAGGTAATACAGGCTGGGGAGCCGTTATATACTATAACTTTAAAAAAACTATAATATACAGCCCCCTTGCTAATACGGAGGTCTATAACGCCAAGGCAGTAGGCGCCTTTAAAGCTATAAAGTTAGCCAGGACGCACGCCCTTGCAAACCTAAACATCCAAGAGATTCTGCTCTTCCTAGATAACTTAGCGGTGGTAGATGGAATACTAGGGCTAACTCCTGCCTTATCCTAAGGAGCTTACATAGGGCTACGCTAAATCGCCCAGAAACTACTCCTATAGGTAACTACAAGGGTGGCCTAGGTCCTAGGCCATAAAGACGTACTAGGAAATAAAAAAGCTAACTAACTAGTAAAGGAGGGTTTAGAACTCCCTTGTCTCTTAAGAAACTACTCTACTATTACCTTTATTAAAAGGTAGGTAAAAAAGAAACGTAGGGAAATATAAGACGCTGACTAGGAGAGCAACTACCTAGAGTCCTATAAGGCCAGTAAATAGGGCCTTTATAAAGCCCCCTTTATACTCCCTAAACTACATCTCCTATACCTGATCTTACATAGGCTGCTAGCCGAAAGGTTTAGACACAGGGACTTTATAAAATACTACAAGAGATTTAGATATAACGCTAGGCCTACTTATAAATGCGGGGAACTAAGGATATAAGGATACTTTATAAAGTGCTGTATAGTAGCCCCTTTCCTCCCTAACGTACTAGAGAGGGAGGTGCGCTTTAGAACTACCTATATCTAATACCTCCTTGGTAACAGAGGGTATAAGGACTTCCAGAAATTAGTGGAGGACATAAGCCTATACGGCCCCCCCTATATAGAAATAGATACGTAAAACAGATTAACACATCCCCTTTTCCTTTATTACATTAAAACGTAGCGAACGCCTAATCTAAACTCAGCAGCTCCTACTATCCTAGTGCCTAAATAAAGACTTATGTAACTAGATTACTTAGTGGACGTTAATAATAAAATAAATAAAATAAACAATTACAGGATGGGAGGGTAACGTTAACTATGATTGTGTCTTAAAAAGCTTAGGCCCAGATACTAATATCTCCGCGCGTAGCCAAAGTATAATTCTTGCACTATCTAAATGAGATTTTATAAATACTGTATCTCCTCTGTATACATACATAAGATACTCTAGTGACTAAGCATAGTATAAAAGGAATGCTACCTTTGATGTCCGTGATCTATATACTACACCGCGTCATTATGCAGTCACATCCTGAATAGAAACGCCACCACCTTATGAAACCCTTCCCTTCTATGGGCCTGCGTTTTCTGTTGTTAATGTGCCGGCTCTACATGTATATGCTTCTCTCTTTTTTTTCGCCACCTTTGTGGTGCAAATCAGCTATATTAGGGGGGTTGGAATAACCTACAAAAACGCAGCGGCCATTCCGGCCGCCAAACTATTGCTATCGAACACGCTCCTGTTTTTCATTGGTTGAAGGTTAGTTAGGTATCCGCATAGCTCGCTACCAGTGTAGCACATGTAGGCTTTCTTTCATCTTCGCTACCTTTTTGGGGTGTAAATTGGCAATATGTTTGTTTGTTTGTTTTGTTTGTTTTATTATTAACGTCCACTAAGTAATCTAGTTACATAAGTCCTCATCTGGGTACTAGGACGGTAGGAGCCGCTGAGTTTAGATCGGGCGTTCGCTACGTTTTAATATAATAAAGGAAAAGGGGATGTATTAATCTATTTTACGTATCTGTTTCTGTAGGGGGGGGGCTATATAAGCTTATGTCCTCCACTAGTTTCTGAAAGTCCTTATACCCTCTGTTACCGAGGAGGTATTAGATATAGGTGGTTTTAAAGTACGCCTCCCTCTCTAGTACGTTAGGGAGGAAAGGGGCTACTATGCAGTACTTTATAAAGTATCCTTATATCCTTAGTTCCTTATATTTACAGGTAGGCCTAGCGTTATATCTAAATCTCTTATAGTATTTTATAAAGTCCCTGTATTTAAACCTTTTGGCTAGTAGCCTATGTAGGATTAGGCGTAGGAGATGTAGTTTAGGGGGTATAGAGGGGGCTTTATAAAGGCCCCATCTACCGGCCTTATAGGACTCTGGGTAGTTGCTCTCTTAGTTAGCGTCCTGTATTTCCCTACGTTTCTTTTTTACTTACCTTTTAATAAAGGTAATAGTGGAGTAGTTTCTTAAGAGGTAAGGGAGTTCTAAACCCTCTTTTACCAGTCGGTTGGCTTTTTTATTTCCTAGTATATCTTTATAGCCTAGGACCTAGGCTACTTTTATAGTTACCCGTAGGAGTAGTTTCTAAGCGATTTAGCGTAGCCCTATATAGGCTCCTTAGGACGAGGCGGGAGTTGGCCCTAGTATTCTATTTACTACTGTTAAGTTATTTAGGAAGAGTAGAATTTCTCAAATGTCTAGGTTTATAAAGGTGCGTATCCTAGCTAACTTTATAGCTTTAAAGGCACCTACTGCCTTAGTATTATAGACCTCTGCGTTAGCAAGGGGACTATATATTATAGTTCTTTTAAAGTTATAGTATATAACGGCTCCCCAGCCTATATTGCCTTATTTATCCTATAAGCCGTCTAAGTAAGTAAAGAGGGTAGACCTAGGGAGGCTGTTAAGTAGTTTTAGGTGTTTTTCCGCTGCCTCTGACTTTAGTAGGCCTCTGAAGTCTAGGCCTGCTTAGACCGCTCCGTTGTTCTTAGTGAAAAAGGAGGGTTAAACTATTTTCCCTACTAAGGCTATAGTATATTACAGTTAGGTAGGGGGAACCCTAGGCGGGAGTTTCTTATTAATACATCTGCTAACTAAGTAGTTCCTATCTAGGCCTGCGAAGCGAGCTGCTGTACGGAGTCTAGTCTATACTACTTATACTAACGCTAGGGGGACTCCCGATTCTCTATATATAACGGAGAGGTTAGTTATCTTTTACATAAGGACAACTGCTCTGGCTGCTGCTTTAAATAAAGGTTTTAGGATTACAGTTAGTTCCACCGAGCCTATTCCTACTTATTTATTCAGGTTTATTACGCTCTGTTTACTCTCGCTAGGCTAAAACGCCTCCGTCTTATATAAGGCTATAGGGGTAACGTAGGCCTTAGCTGCTATAGCTACTGCGTCTGGCGGGGATCCTTTTTATATTTTATTTAGGGATCTTAGGAAGTTAGCTGCTTTAAGGGCTTTCCTTTTTATAATCCTATGGTGTTTTTTAAAGGAAAGCCGCAAATCCAGGTATATCCTTAGCTACTGGACTAAGTCCTAGGGGGCTATAGTCTTTCCTCTAAAGTCTACTTCCTCATTATATATTTAAGTTCTAGTCCTGTAGAAGTATATAAGTTTAGCCTTATCTAGGTTAAAGAAGACCGTATTTCTATTACCCTAGTTTAAGATATTTTTTAATTCCTACTGGAGCTTCTAGGCAGTTTCTTTAGTATTAGTCCCTACTACTATAATACTAATGTCGTTTATATACCTAAAGCAGGTGTTAGGGTTATTAAGCTTTAGGCTAGGGGAGAAATAAAGTATAAAGATAATAAAGGAGATAGGGGACCCCTGTAGGGCTTTGTATTCTAGCTCCGTCTTCGGGAGGGTGGTCCTATAGCCGTTTTAAACAAAAGCCTTACAGTTACTTATAAAGAAGCCGACCTATCTTATAAAAAGGGGGGGCTACCCTTATTCCCTAAGTCTGTAAACCAGGCGGTTATATATAATAATATTAAACGCACCGGAGATATTAAGTATAAGGAGGGAGACGACGAGACCCTAGGCTAGGGTAACTTTAGTATTATATAATAGGTAGGCAATTAGGTCTATTGTAGACCTTTTTAAAAAAGCCCTAAAATATTATTCTAGTAGTATTTTATATTCTATTACCAGGAGGGAAACTCTTTTAGCTAAGAGTTTCTTAAGGCCTTTGCCTATATAAGAGAGTAGGAAGATAGGTTTATAGCCTTTATATATAGTATACACCTTCTCTAGCTTCCTAGGTTTAGGGATAATAGTAATCTCTGTGCTTTAGAAGGGGAGTAGGTAGTATCTTATTATTAGACATCTGTAGAAAAGGTTAGTTATATACTTACCGATAGTAGGCTAGGCAAGCTGTAAAAAGGCAATTAATATACCGTCCGCGCTGGGCGCGGTGTTTCCTAACCCTATTATAGCTTTCTTAGCCTCTGACTCCGATATTATTTAGTCTTAGTAGATATTATTATTAATAGGAAAGTCCTTTTCCTATAGGTCTAAGATATCTTCCTCTGTTATCTTACGCTTAAGAAGCTTATCTCTAAGGAAGGTTACTCTCTCCGTAGGGTCTAAGATGCTTTTATTCCCGTTTATTAAGGGGGGTGGTTAAAAGTAGTCTATTACCTTATACTACTTAGCTACTAACTAAATATTTTTAGTAGCGCTGGCTTTTGCTATAATCTTGTCCTAGTGGGCTTGCTTGCTGTAGTATATAGAGTCTCTGAGGGTCTTATAGGCTCTCTCTTAGGCGGGGGAGCCGTCTGCCGCTTCTTTATAGGCTTTGTGGGCTGCTTTATACTTCTCCGACTACTATAGTGTACTGTGGCTGTTCTAGTGTCTGGTCTTGCTGGCCCCCTTTATGGCTTATTTAAAGAGGTCCTGTAGGGCTTTGGTGTATTTGTTAAGGTTGGTTTTTAACGGTGTAGTTAGGTCGACTGTGGGGAGGGTCTAAGCAAAGGAGCGCATAAGTTAGCCGAAGTCTTCCTAGTATTCTAGCGGGATATATTTTTTCCCTGCCCCTGGGGTTATCCTAAGGGGCTTAGGCAGGTTTATAATTACTATATAATAGTCTAACCCTATGTTAAGGAAGTATACGACCCTAGTTAACGTAGGGTAGTTTATAAAGACTAGGTTAATGTATTTTCCTAAGTGTTAGGTAGGTGTGTTTATTAGAGCTAGGAGAAAATTATACTTCTCTGCCTATTCTGTAATTTTATTACCTACTAGGTCTATGCCCTTATCTAGTTCCTAAAGTTAGTGTAAGGCATTAAAGTCGCCTGCGATAATTAAGCAGGGGGGGGGAGGGCCTTATTTAGTAAGGGTTTCTGTAGCTAAGTCTGCTAAAGCCCTTTAGTAGACGTTAATGATAGTATAACTGTATACCTCTATCTAGTATACGTATCCGTCCTCTAGGCCTAGGGGAAAGAGTTATTTACTAGGGAGGTTTAGAGAGATTTTAATAAATATAAGAACTAAGGGTCTGGCGTCCCTTTAACTATTTAGGGGGTTATATGCTTAATATCTAGGGTGATTCTTAGTTTACCTTCTATTTAATACCTTATCCTATTAGGCATAGGGTTCCTAAATCAGCACAATATTATAGCTACCTTCCTATACCAGCGATAAGGCAATGTCCTAGTGTAGACCGCTTCTTCTGACGTTAGCTTAGAAGATTTTAAGGCTAGTATTTCTTCAGCAGCTGTAACGGGGCCTATTGTTTATAGGCTTACGTTAAGAGGTCCGTTAGTTCTAGGGGGGGCATTAAGTATATTTTTGTTACCTTCGGCTTCTTCCTCTTCGTCGTTTAGGCCGGCTACGTAAACTGCCGACCTAGCGGGGGAGGTTCCTTCGTAGAGGTCTTCCTTATCTAAGTCGACTTTAATAATAACTATTTTAGCTAGAGCCTAAGGGGGGAAGGGTGGAGCTAAGCTAGAGATTAGCAGCCTTATGCAGGGGCCCGTTTAGGTCTCCGGGTTTAACGTTTTCTTAACATTAGGGGCTAGGGCGGGGGCGGGTTTAGGTTTAGGTAGGTTAGCTTTATTATATTCCTACTGGCTTAATTCCCGGATTACCTAAAGTTAGGCTTTAGTTATTTATACTTTTTCCTTATTCTTAATAACCGGTCTAGCGGAGTACTTTAAGAAGTCTACTATATAAGGGCTATTGTAGTTAGTATACTAAGGCAGGGATAAGTAATTAGCTATAGTATTATTATATCTAAAAGACGGTTTATTATATTTATAGTACCTTTTAGTCCTAGTATAATTCTGTAGGTTATAGAATCTAAAGTACTGCAGGCACTAGGTGACCTAAGGGGGCTAGATCTAGATTTCCACTAGGAGGGAGCTGCTAAAGAGTTTAAAGCTGGGTTTAACGTCCTTATTAAAAGAGATAAAGTAGCTATATATATTAAGGGATTCTTTAAAGTTAGCTTTGCGGTAGGAGATAGATAAGCTTTTAGCCCTTGCCCTGGTGTATGCCTCCTCTGGGATTAGTGCGTCTATGGGGTAGGTCTTGCTTATATTAGTGTACGTCTTTAATACGCTGTATATAAGAAAAACCTTCCATAAATATACTTCTTTAATTTTTAGACTGTTATTTTCTACTACTAGCTGGAGTATAATAATTTTATTTTTAATATCTTAATTTTTACCTCTAAGGGTAAAGCTTAATTAAATCTCTTAGAAGTAAGTAATATCCTTATTTATAAGCTTTAAAATCCTAATTAGTTCTTATCTAGCCCCAATAGCTAATAGCTTTCTCTATACGTAGTCTAAGGGGACTTAGATAAAGATATAGTTATTAGGGCTTTCCTTAGGTTTATTGGTTTTATTTATGTTCTTTCTGTTAGTAGTAGGAGCTAGCCCTCTACTGCCTATAGAGGAATACTTTAGGTTATTAATTCCCTTCTAAGGGTTTTTATTATAAGTATTTTTTTATAATATAATTTATACCTACGTAACCCTAAGGTCCTTCTAGCCTGCTTTTCCAGTAGATGTAGAAGCTTCTATTATAGTAGGGGTCCTAGCAGTATTTAATTTATCCTTCTTATTATAAAATATATTAGCTAATATTATCTTAGTTAATTAGGCAGCTTTTTCTTTACTACTTAATTTCTTAAGGTCTTTAGGCCTCCCCTTAAGGTTAATATAGGAGGTAATAAAGTTTTTGAAAGCAGTATTTAAATATAAGCAGACTTATTCTACTACTGCTAAGGAGAGCTAAGAGGTATATTATACCAGGCAGGAGTCAATAGCTATAGCTATATTTAATACTACGTCTTATCTAGCCTGCTGTTATATATTAATTTTGTTAATTTAGTTTATAATTTTATTTCTGGTAAAGGATTTCCCCTTTTTATTTAGGTCGGTGGCTTCTTTTATACTGTTAAAGATGGAGGTAATAAGGCCTTTTAAAGCTGTCTATACTGCAGTCGCCGTCGCTGCTGCGCTTGGTCTTGCTTTATTAAAACTAGGCGAGGGTATTTTATCTGCGCCGAGGGCTTCTCCGAAGCGTCTTTTCTTCTTAGGGGTGAAGGGGAGGACCGTAACCTCTCCCGTTTTTGGGCCTGAGGGGGTCACCTCCTTCGGTGGTTGGAAGGCTGTTGCTGGTCCGGGGGCGACGGGTTTCGTTCTGTTCTGGTTATCTAGAGGGTTTACAGATGTTTCCATCTCTCCAGGGTCCCCAGATAGGACCGTAAATGAAAAAATCGTAGTCGTTTTATCTAATAGCTAGTTAAACGGGTGGGAGTTTTTGGTGGTTAGGCACCCAAAAGGTGGGGTACCTGTAGATGTAGGAGGGAAGCTTGTAAATTGGCAATAGCTGGGGGGTTTAAATAGCACTTTTAACGTATATTAGGGGACACCCTAAGCGCAACATATTGTCGGGGGTCAAATCTTTTATTATAAGAGTTCTCTATACCTTAACTATCGAAAGCGTGGTATATAATCCCTCAAGGTCAATGATAGCTAACGCAACCTCGCTAATTACTTCTACTATTCCCCGGACCTACTGCTCTCTTCAATTTAAATACCGGCCCTGCGGTGGACTATCTCAGGATGACCCACGAGGCCCTCCTCTTACCTTGTGCCAATCCTATTCCCGGCGAAAATGTATTTAGCAACATCGACCTAATGGCAAATATAACCCCTACATTTATTGCCTATCCCACTAGTTTAACTAGACATATCTCTGGCCCTGCTGTCCCCTGTCAACAGACTAGCATAAGCGATATTAATGCTCAGGCTCTCTTCCAAATGCAGCGGGCTTCTATACCATATGGGGAGTCACTGACATCGCTGGATGTTGAGACAAACAATAGCGATTCTAGCATCTCTGAACTACAACTGTGTCAGGGATATAAGGCCCAGACCCCACACAAAGAATCACCCTCCCGGTGTCTCCCCCAGAAATGCAAATCGTCTACGTCAGCCACCCAAGCATCATCGGCACACATCTCGCCATCAACGTCGCCGCCCCCACCCCCAATACTACGGTCAAACAATAATACGCATAATATGATCGAGAAGCGCTATCGCAGCAACATTAATAACAACCTTATCTCCCTCCGCAACTCTGTTCCCTCTTTGCGAGTTATGGTTCAGCACCAGAAGCAGCTTGCCGGAGAGACTATTAACGAGGAGACTGAGGACCTAGACGGCTTGGTGGCAGCTAAAAAAACGAATAACGCCACTATCCTCACTAAGGCGACAGAGTATATTTGGCACCTAGAGAGGAAGAATAGATTTCTCTCGCAGGAAAATGATTGCCTTAAAAGCCAAATTGCCAGCCTCGAGATAGCAATGTGTGACGAACTGTATCTAGGGTAGCTCTTCCTAAGGCTTTGTGTATTAATTAGTAATATATTATAAATTACTTATACAATAAAACTGTGTTAACTGGCTATCTAAGCTATCTAACAGGTGACATGAAGTGAACTCTCTAGTTGGGGATCCTGGATCTACTGAAATGCATTGGATCTAATATTAGATTTAGTAGATATTTCTCGGTCCTGTCCTGGATCTAGGGATCATCGTTAGATCCTTTCCTGATTGGATAGTCGGATCCAAGTTAATCCATTCCGGCCTCCCTATAGGCCTAATGTGACGCCCATAAGTGTTGGGTCATGATACTGATGGTCCTGTCGGATAAAGTCTCCGTTGATAGGGCTTGATGTCGCAGCAAGCAAATGGTCTAGCCGGCACAAGAAACAGGGCCACTCAACACATCTAGTGGACTTATAGTTATAGTGCCTATAATTTCGACACACGAGCAAGTAGACCATAGTTCGTCGGAAGAAGAGTGCTGGATATTGGGTTAGGCTTATAATAATGTGAAGAAAATAAAGAAAAATAAAAAGCTTATATTTAAATTTAATAAGACACATGATAAAAGATTATATCTTGCTGATGTCGGAATATCCGGGCCTTCTTGCCGCAGACGCCAAGTCATCTTAACTACACAAGGACTAGGCGGTTACTGAACGGTTTGTAGGGCACAGGTCAATGGTCTAATAGTCCTTCTGACAAATATCGCGAAAGCTGTGACGTGGTATTTGACCTGATTGACAATATGCTAGAAAACATGATCAGGGACCGATGGGGCAATAAGTTTCTATGCATGGCTGCGAGTAAGAATTGCATACCCATTATCCGCCGATTGAGGATAGAGCTTAGCAAATGGTAGAGCTTAAGGCTGAATTGTTGAACGGGCCCCAGCCTGAGACACGACCGATAGGCGAGAGTGTCTGGAGAAACAATCTCGAATGATTACTAGGCAGTATGAAATTAAGAACCGAGCTGTTGTATTAAGCAGAGTCGCCGCCTACTTGACTGCAGCGCTGCTCTCAAATCAAATTATATTAAACAAATTACTAAACAAATTAAATAAATAAAGATAAAATTTATATATTTATTTATTTATTTATTTATTACGCCCAGTAGAAAGTCCAAAAGGGCAACTATAAACCTATAGTATATATATATTCTAAAGCTTAGCTTTTATCTTATTAAAGCCCATAAGTCCTTACTATTCAGTTTCTACTTTTACAATCTATCCTTTTACTTTATTTAACGTCCTAACCTAATACTTAAGTAGTATAAGGTAAATTCCTAAGGTAATAAGCTAAGGTTAGTTAATTTATATTAGTAAAAAAGATAAAAAGTAGCTTTAAGTAAATATAATTATAAAGTAAGTAAAATATAATAAAGATTTAGTTTATATTTAATTTTAATACTTTATTAATAATTATTTATTTAAGTTATTTTAAAAAATATAAAAAATTAAATTTTATATATTTAGTTATTTTTAATAGCTTACTTTTAAAATTATAAGCTTAAATATAAAATTATTATTTTATAAATAATTTATCTAAGGTAGTTTATAATAAGCTTATTACTTTTATATTAATTAATTCTTTAGGTAAAGTATTTTTTTAT
>NW_020209302.1:0-27055 GCF_003025095.1 Trichoderma harzianum CBS 226.95
AGAAAAACCTTTTATAAATATACTTTTTTAATTTTTAAATTATTATTTTTTACTATTAGCTAAAGTATAATAATTTTATTTTTAATATTTTAATT
This sequence comes from Trichoderma harzianum CBS 226.95, assembly GCF_003025095.1. Taxonomy (NCBI): domain Eukaryota; kingdom Fungi; phylum Ascomycota; class Sordariomycetes; order Hypocreales; family Hypocreaceae; genus Trichoderma; species Trichoderma harzianum. Next base: position 96 of record NW_020209302.1, read on the forward strand.
TTTACTTTTAAAGGTAAAGCTTAATTAAACTTTTTAAAAATAAGTAATATTTTTATTTATAAGCTTTAAAATCTTAATTAATTTTTATTTAGCCTTAATAATTAATAGCTTTTTTTATATATAATCTAAGGGGACTTAAATAAAAATATAATTATTAAGGCTTTCCTTAGGTTTATTAAATTTATTTATATTTTTTCTATTAGTAATAAGGGCTAGCCTTTTACTACTTATAAAGAAATACTTTAAGTTATTAATTCCTTTTTAAAGGTTTTTATTATAAATATTTTTTTATAATATAATTTATACTTATATAACCTTAGGGTCCTTTTAGCTTACTTTTTTAATAAATATAAAAGCTTTTACTATAATAAAAGTCCTAGTAATATTTAATTTATCTTTTTTATTATAAAATATATTAACTAATATTATTTTAGTTAATTAAGTAGTTTTTTTTTTTATTATTTAATTTCTTAAGGTCTTTAGGCCCCCCCTTAAAGTTAATATTAAAAGTAATAAAGTTTTTAAAAATAGTATTTAAATATAAATAAACTTATTTTATTACTATTAAAAAAAGCTAGAAGGTATATTATACTAAGTAAAAGTTAATAACTATAGCTATATTTAATATTATATTTTATTTAGCCTACTATTATATATTAATTTTATTAATTTAATTTATAATTTTATTTTTAATAAAAAATTTCCTTTTTTTATTTAAGTTAATAATTTTTTTTATATTATTAAAAATAAAAATAATAAAGCCTTTTAAAGTTATTTATACTATAATTATTATTACTATTATACTTAATTTTACTTTATTAAAGTTAAGTAAAAGTATTTTATTTATACTAAGGGCTTTTTTAAAGTATTTTTTTTTCTTAAGGGTAAAGGGGAGGACTATAACCTCTTTTATTTTTAGGCCTAAGGGGGTTACCTTCTTTAGTAGTTAAAGGGCTATTACTAGTCCAGGGGTAATAGAGTTTATTTTATTTTAATTATTTAAAGGGATTATAAATATTTTTATCTCTTTAAAGTCCCTAGATAAAACTATAAATAAAAAAATTATAGTTGTTTTATTTAATAATTAGTTAAACGGGAAGGAGTTTTTAGTAGTTAGGTACCCAAAAGGTAGGGTACCTGTAGATGTAGGAGGGAAGCTTGATTAAAAAGTATAACCTTGTTATCTACACATAATCAAGTAGGAGTAATCCTGCAAGAGTATTGGACTTATGGTGGTTTGGTATTGCAAAATCACAACATAGCTTATATCCCAGCACTACACCAATCGTCGCTCCCTAAACATGCGTTCGAATATGTTGAGAGGACCGCTTGCCAGTCGAGATCGCTGGGTCCTATATGATCCACTTCTATCACCGCGTCCTGCAAAACTTCATGCCCAGCACTCGGAGATGTGGCGTTGTTACCTAAGATTGATGCATTTTCTCCAATGGTAACCTCTGGATGTGCTTCGATGTTGATAGTGCCGAAATGTGGAATATAGATTAGCAACTTATTAGGAGTCTCGCCAGTTTCGCCCAAGCTCTGAGGTTGTGATTTCTGGCTATAAGTTCTTTGATCAACCGACCGAGATGCAGTGGTTAGGTAGTATCGCCCGTTATCGGAATCGCTCTCGGCCGCGAGGAGAGGTCGGATGATCGCAGAAATCTTCTGAGCTACGATATCGTGATTGGCTCGCGCTTTCATCTCCATGATCTCTAGAATATAGTCAAGCAATCCTCGATCCCTCAGTCGCTGATGACGCAGTGAATCCAAAGCAGTGAAGCTGCCTCTTCCGACGCAGTTGTTGTCACTGCTAGTTTGATGCTGATGCCGGGCATCAATATGCGCGATGCACAGCGTCACGCTGGCAATGAAAACTACAAAATCAATCATCCGGCAATAATACGGAAGAGGATTGGTATTGTGGAAGGCCACGAAATCAGAGATGATGGTGCGGCTTGCGGCACTAACAGTCATCTTGCTGTAATCATGATTCGGACCGTCTGCCGAAGAAGGTTGTAACATGAATGGTAGATGTAACTGTAGTAAGAGGTTGTGATGCGTAAACTGATGCATGAGGCGGATCGAATCTTCGAATATCTTTACTTCATTGTCGGGAACGAAAGCAGTGTTATGTATCGTTACAGACCACTGTGGCGACATCAGGGCTGCGGCGTCCTGGAGCATCTTGTCAATCTTGTAAGTTTCTAACAGTTCGCTCGCCTCGGCGCTGTTACGACGCAGTATAAGCCCGGCAGCAACTGCCTGGATACGCTCTATGCGCTCCAGAGCCATGCATGACTCTAAGGCATTCGGAGAAGCAAAGCTGTCGTCGAGCGAGGAGCCCTGGGGAAGCCCCAATATTAACGACAGAGCGCGATCTGAGAGGACGATACGGAACCACATATAATCAGGATCAATCCGGTCTCGGCTTTTTTGCTCTAGTGTGATGTTTACCGGCCCGCCTGTTCCCGTGTGTAGCCCTAGCAATTGAGCCGTGAGCATAGCTCTGCGATTCGTCATCCATGCGCGTCGGAGGTTCCCAGAATTATTGAGGTACATAGACTCGGTCATGATGCATTCTATGCCCTCGAGTGAGTTGGTAAGTTCATCATTGCTAGTCACTAGCTTAGAGACGACATCGACGAGGCAACACATGATGGCACGATAGTCTGAGCTCAAACCATCAAGTTTGCTGGCTGAAGAGGGCGGAACGCCTTGAAGGTATGTTGCCAGTAGCAAGAGTCTTCTAGCTATGAGCACAGGATGAGCCCTGGCACCCTGCGGAGGCAATTGAAGCATCTCTTTTGGAGATTCCATGTGTTTGGAATAGAATGTAGAGTACGGCTTGTATATAACTCCGTGGAATAAGGTCGAAATATCGACTGGAATGCTCAATATCAAGTCGAGATCATGCTGGTCAGGCCATTTCCCCAAGAGGATGCCGGATATCTCGTCAAGTCTGTTTGTTAACTGTGCTTCTGGTCCAATATTCGAAATAGCGGCATTAACGGATAAGTGTGCCTTTGAGTTGGACTTCGAAGTGTGATCATCTCTCTCCGGAAATTTCTTTCACTCGCCATTAGCAAAGTAAAATGGCAATCAAGGCATTTAAGGAACGTACCGCTGACAAAGTAATCTTCCCCTGATCGGGTTGATACTGGAGTGATGCATTTGATCCAGTATTGTCGCCGTGCCTGGTCAACTGTACTGTCGGAGATTCCTCATGATCGACTCTGTCGTCCGCCTCGTCGCGAAACTCTTGGCTGATGCACTTTGTCCGTCGGCTCCTACATCCATCACATTTCTTGTTTGACGGCGCTGCATAGGAGCACCTTGTTTTACGGCGCTTGCACTCCCAGCAGCTTAATGTGCCCTTGCGGATCTTGCGCCTTTTGGGCGGATGTTGTTTGTCTTCCGCCGCGGAGGATGGCCAGCGTTGGCTCTGCTGTTCCGACATTTCCCGTCGATAACGACTCCAGCCACGAAGGTCACAAGAATCCCCTTCCTTGCGAATTGGATAGAACGACGTTGATAATGCCTTGCATATAGTTTTCCTAGAAGTCAATTTCTTTTTTTGAACTCGGTTTGAGAAAGACGTTAAAGTCTCCGCCGCGGTGGTGTAAGATTCGGAAGTATGGTCCTCCGTACATCAATATTATCCATACTTCAATGATTTTACGTAATCACGCCATTGCACCGAGCTGACATAGAAAATCATGCAAGATTCAGTTAGAATCGAGGATTAATTATGTGGAAATTAGGGGAGCGTGGATAAACAGTGCCTCATTTTACCGTCAGACAGAGTATTCAGATAAAATTTATGTACAATAATCTACAAATTGCAGCGCAATATGTTCTCCGTAATAGTACTGGCGTTTTTCCGCAGCAGGTTCTCATCATAGACAAAGGATCGATCAAGCTAGGGTAGGATTCATTTACCGCATGCACCGCGGTCCAACACCAGTCAACATGCAGATCTATACTAGTTATTCAACTAAAGACTCCGAAACCCCCGTTGGGTACAAAGGCCGGCAGGGTACTCCTCCGCGGTCAAAAGTTACTAGTAACCTCAATTCAAATACATATATATTCCACGAGGTAGGCTCGCCACGACATAACTTCTTTTTTCCATGTTGCTCAACTTTTACATCGCTTTTTCTTATCTCTACCCTTTCGCTATATTAGCGAAACAAATTTCTTCGCTTTTGCATAACGCAGAGTTCAAAATGGTCAAAGTCGCCATTGCTGGTGGTTCCGGGCGTAAGTAAAAAATCATCTTGGCTTGACGCAGCGGTATACAACTGCTAATCATCATGTTGTTATGATGCAGAGGTCGCTCGAGAAGTCATCGATGCTCTACTTGAATCCAAAAACCATGATATTACCATATTGAGCAGAAGTGTATGAGACATTGTTTACGTGCCTCAAATAAAAGAAAGTAGCGGAAGCTGATGTCCATGTACAGGCTGTGCCACCTAAGACTTTCACATCGACCCTCGAGTGGCAGATTGTCGACTACAATGATGTGAAAAGCCTCACCAGAGCGCTTAACGGTGTTCACACTCTCTTATCGTTCATCCAGACGCTGGGAGATTTCGAGCAAAAAGTGCAGAAGAACCTCATCGATGCAGCCATTGAAGCTGGTGTCAACCGGTTTTCGCCAAGCGAGTATGGAAGGTAAATAGTCATTGAGTAACACCATGGCCATTGCGGTTTCCTTTGACCGGCTAATGACCAAATCAACAGCAAAGATACGGTGGATATGTCCTGGTCAGGGCAAAAAGAAGTAATCCGGGAATATTTGAGGGAAAGAAACAAGTCGGAGATCGTAAGTTACCTTTCTGCAAGTACAATAGCTGGAAATTGTGAGTTTGGTGAGCGAGGTACACATCCATATTGCTAACCCACTTTCGCGTGACTCACAGGTTCTTGAGTATTCCTTATTCCAGCCTGGTCTGTTTTTGGACTACCTAGCCTATCCCTACAAAACCAGCAAGTACGTTGACCCACTGCAAACCATCTTTGACTTCCAGAACAAGCGTGGTATCGTTGTTGAAGGCCATGAGGACGCCATTATAAACTTTACTTCAGTCAAGGATTTTGCAGCTATTGTTGCCCGTGCAGTTGACTACGAAGGAGGCAGATGGCCGATTATTGGAGGGATCAGAGGCAACAGGTTGACGTTCGCACAAGTTTTGGCCATCGGAGAGTCTGTGAGAGGTAAGAACAATAGAAGCATAATTGTTGCCAAAAAATAAGGGATTCTAAGTCTGAAGCATTGCTGACTGAACTTTTCAAATTTATCTATTACAGGACACCCTTTCGCGATCGAAAAAGCAAAGATTGAAGATCTAGAGGCTGGTGAGCTGAAAACTGTTTGGAATATTGAAGCCACTCATCATGCCGCCTTCAAGGCCGATTCGATAGATATGCACAAAGCTGTATCTGTTGGTATCCTCCTGAGTAGTACCAAAGGGGCATGGGATTCGTCAGACGAGATAAATCGGCTCTTTCCTGATTTTCAGTTCACTAAAGCTACAGAGTTTCTAGCAGAGGTGTGGGAAGGACAACAATAATATTCGCCAGATAATCCGATCTATCCGCCAATATAAACTTAGCACATAGTTTCTCCCTTGGGGAATTCTTCCCAGTATTAACATGTCGGAGACCGGCTTGTCACAGATATTTGAAACTAGAGTTCCTTGGATATATTCCACTTTAAACCCTGCAAATATGTTAGCCATTGTGAAGGGGTTAGATTGCTTGAAACCGAGGGTAACTTTGCATCATACCGTGGCTAGATAAGCTTGTCCTTTTATTAGATTTTGGATAGCTGATTCACCGAGCCATTGAGGCTGAAGGCGCCGGAGATTCTCCTCAAAGAGCCATGAGTTTCCACCTTCCACATAAACACTCTCTCCATTTAAATCTTCTTCCAGCGCAATAGCCGCGACAACTTCGGCCACGTCAATGCAGGTGTTTAGTGGGAGGCCTTCCTTTTCCCACGCATCCTGGAATTCTTGGATCATGGCTGTCTTCGTTGCCCACGGACAAACGCAATTTACTCGAATGCTTGCCTCGTCATAGGCAGTAGAGGAGTATTTCCTCAAACTTCGCATTAGACCTATAATACCATGCTTGGCCGCCTGGTACACAAAGATACCTGGACTCTCTTCAAATCCGGCTACTGACGAAAGAAGTATCAACGACTTATTGTCTTCTCTTTTGGCGTTTTGGCGTAAATATACAGATGCCACTCGAGCCACAAATAAGGAGCCTCTCAAGTTAACATCAAGGGTTATTGTATTTGGCTCCTTCTGCACGCTGACGAGGTTCATGGACGGCTCGAACCACTCCGGTCTTTCCCCAAGCCCAGCATTTGACACGGCGATGTCAATACGTTGATAAAGCTCAAAAGCTTTTTGAAACAACTGCAGAACTGATGAATATGACGTTACATCGGTCTGAACAAAGCAGACATTCGGAGATAGAGAGTTTGCGAGGACCATCCCTTGTTCTGTGTCAACATCGCCGAAGACCACTTTTGCTCCATGGGAGCTAAGCAGCTTCACTGTTTCCGCACCTATACCGTTGGCGCCACCAGTAGGGATGTTAGTAAGAAAGTCTTGATCTTTTCCCTTCTCTTTTCGCAGCAGTTGGTATATGGATCTACCTGTAAGTACAACGACTTTGTCTTTGAGCTGTGGGAGCTTCTGACGGTCGAGCGAGAAAGCTGACATTGCTTCAAGAACTACAGAATTTGATCACTGAATGTCGAATTCACATAGTAAGAGTGGATGAGCAATCAAAAATAGTATATCTTCCAAGTCACAAGCTATTTGAGCCGTCTATATATGTGCGACTACAGGCTTAAGCGGAAAGCAAATCTTCTCTCACAATTTCCCGCTTCCGTTAGCAGAGGTGGGCCGGAAGATGCACTTTATGCGTTTTAGTTTCCAGCTTCCGACAGGACCGAAACTCCCAATAGAAAAGCAAATCCCCAGACTCACTGAAGGTCTGGTTCCGTCGCACTAGACGCCTTCCGGATGTAACCCTTCCCCGCTGTTGGATTTCTGCCGCCCAATGCACCAAATTCGTCGCGTATCTGGCAAAATAAGACCTCGCTATTGGGTATATAGCTTACTCGGACTGACATTGTTGTCCAAATTGTAGTGCATACTTCTTGAACAATTGGTAACTAGCATCTGGCCGAACACATAGAAACAGCTACAACCTCCTATTCTGTAACTTCAATCACCATGCCACTTCAAACGTATCATATATCCTCATCTGAAAAGGGCCTATCAAGTGTTACGACACTCATTGTTGGGACCAAATCTGCTATGCTGATTGACCCGCCATTCCTGGTCTCGGATGCCATTCGCGTTGTTCAATTCATCAAGGACAAAACCCCGAATGCTTTACAGGCCGTCTTTGTTACGCACCACCACCCGGACCATTACTTCAGTGCCAATCCTATCCTAGAGGCATTCCCATCTGCGAAATTTTATGCCGCACCTTATGTTAGAGCCGGAATTGACAGGGAATACAATGAGAAGGTTAAATATTGGCCGACCATCTTTGGCAGAGACGAGATTCCAGAGGTGCCAAGGAAACCTGATCCCTACCCGTACAGCTTTATCATCCTTGACAAAGATCCAGAAAGCCCAATTATGCTTCTGGGGCCAGTACAAGGTGACGCAGTGGACCACACGCTTTTCTGGCTGCCAACGGAGAGGACCGTTATCACCGGTGACGCGTTGTATGGGAGAAGCACACATCTCTGGTAAGAGTGCCTAATTGAACACTCGCCATACAATGTACTTATAGATACTGGGCAGGGCAGAAGAAATTGAGACACCAGAAATTCTCCATGCGTGGCAATCGGTAAGAACTCCATGTATTAAGACTTTCTAAGGAGGTTACTTACAATGTGAGTTCCGCAGGTCATTGAATTGATTGAGTCGCTTAAGCCTACCAAGATCATTGTTGGTCATCTCCAAGATGGATGGTCACTTGATACTGCCGCCGACCTGGAGCACAATCGTAAGTACCTGGCGCTTTTCGATGACGAGATTTCTCAGGCTGTTACGAAGCCGACCGTGGAGCAGATCTATAGTACGTTCGCAAATGCCTTCCCACAGGCTGTGAAAAATTTGGACTTCTTTTTGGGTCATTTGAGCAATCAGTTTGGCGAAGGAGGGGAGATATGGGAAGAGAATCGCCATCATGCGGTTGAGAAAAGGACGAAAAAGACTTTAGAAGGCTACGTTTTGTAGTCCAAAGCTCATTGAGACTTAGCGGTTATTTAGTTGCAATTGCACTGGCAATGCGCTTTGTTCATAAATTTCCTATTATCTTCTGGGTACAAGCTTCTCCGTGATTATGGATTCGCTCGCAATTGGCGTCGTTTCCCTTTCAAAGATATGGTAGGACACATTATTCCAGGATAAAGATAGAGTTGTAACTGTAAAGACTTACCATTAATATCATATCCACTAACTAAGCAGAGTTTGCATTGCGGTATTAACTGAATGCTTGCCTTAACTGCAACCATGTCTTGGCCTCTCTAGAAAAGCATGGGACGGTACATACGCTACATTATATTGGAGCTGAATCGCCGAAACACACTCAGTGTTGAAGAACCAATCAATTAGAAGTCTGCTAAGCTCACCTCCTAGCTAACCCATAGCTAACATTCAATGTTGTTATGTCCAAACCTTCAAGGTATTTTCCTTTTTTCAGCTTCCTTTTAATTCTATCTCACAATAATCGCAGAACACTTGAGGAGGTAGTAGCTACATCCCAATAACCCATTGCATTCCATTAATAGCCTTTTTATAAAATGTCTCAGTCTCGGGTAAAGAAGGAACTATCCAGAAGCAATGTGGAAGGCCAAGATAATGGTCAGACTTGACGGGAACCCTTGCATCCTTCAAGGTTGCCACCAACACCTTTCCATCATCTCTCACTGGATCCAATTCGCTGGTACATACATACACGGCTGGTAATCGCCCCAAGATGTTCGAATCTCTAATTGGAAAGTAGTCCTCATTTTCAGCATCATTTCCTGCAAGGTCGAAGAATAGACGCATCGTTGATGCGCTCAAAAGTGGCACATTCTCCTCCATCTCGGCGTAAGATGTATGAGTTGACTCGTAATATTTCGGGATGTGGTCGGGGTGCAGCGCAACGGGACAGAAGACAGCAATGCCTTTGACCGTATCAGGTCGCAGTGAAGATTGACTCAAAAGGACCTTGCGAGTGACGGAAAAAGCAAGTCCAGCCCCGGCCGAGACGCCTATGGCGTATATTCTCGTTGAATCGCCTCCGAATCTAGAAGCGTTGTTATACGCCTGCGTAGGTATTAGCTATATGAGTCTCAGCTCTGCTTATTCGTGACATAAGACATACCCATTCAAACCCATTGAGCGCGTCTTCAAGGTGTGCTGGTGCCTTATGCTCTGGTGATAATCTATACATTATGGAAATGACGACGATTTTGCTGCTTGCAATAGTGGCGCAAAAATAGTCGTCCGCAATGGACGGTCCAATGACAAGACCTCCGGGGTGATAGTATACTCCAACAGGGAGTTTGTCGCTTGTGTCGGCAGCAGGGCAAAAAATACGATAGTTGAAAGAATCATGCACACCCTCATGGATCCTGATAGAATTAGGGATTGGGGGGTATTGTGCTGCAAGTGCCGTCATCATGTCCTCTTGCATGGAGCGCATTTCATCAGCATTTCCGTTGAGAACCGGTCGGACGCCTAGATATTCCTCGAACTGGATTTGTTAGGCGCCTCTTTTTATTGGTAAGTATACGTATTCAATTTTACGTGCCTTGAGCCATGACTCTGAGTAGTCGCCCATTCTGAACGGCTTCGGGAGCCGTAATACGTCTAGACGTAATGCAGCTTGTCTGTAGCTTGTACTCAAGAACAAAAAGGCACAAACAAGAAAAGAGGAATAAATAAAATAGATTCTAAACCCAACTGATGAGGGTCTTAAGCTCAATGGACTGACTCACAACGCCAATGAAAGCCGTACTATAGAATACTCAACTAAGAAAGATATTATCGGGAATTCCAGGCGCCTTTGTATATAGCCCTGCGCATATAAATGAGCCATAACCCCGGAACCCGAAGTTCAGTATGTATAGTATCGCGTGCTCACTGAACAAGTCCGTATCCGAACAGAGCCGATTAGACATCTCACCTGTGGAAGTGGAGTAGTGTCATATCCATGTAAAAGCCCCCGGATGGAGACGGGAAACCACGCGACAGGTCTCCGATCCGAGGTTCTGAAGCAGCTGTAGACAGGGCTGGTGACTAGCATGCTACAATCGTCATCATTTCAGAAGGTTTTGCATACCACATGATTGTACACAAGATAATTCAAAGCCTTTGTAGGTGGCCCGTAAAGCAGCTTTTCGTACTGTTGAGTGTCATTTGAGCCGTACCACTACTGGAACTTGTGCCAATATATGCTTTAATGTGCATTAACGTAAAGGTTTCCTAGTATTGAAAGAGCCCGCTTTATACTTCGTAGAGTGGACGAAGATCGATATATGTATTATAGCCAACGTATTAATTGTTTTATTCATACACGAGGAGACAGTTGATCACGTTCAACTTTAACTAAGCAACGAATCAAGTATTCTTCCATCTGAGAAATCCCTTGAAGAGATGTGACTATGCCAACATAGCCGTCTGGCCGAATGACAGCAGCGGCACCCACACGATCATTAACTCCGTACGTTGCGTATAGCCCTTCATCCGCTGGACCGTGGAATTTCATTTCCGCATACTTCTTGATCGATGGCTGGATATCCCCCCATTCAAACTTCCTTTCTGAGAAAGGATGGAGCACGACTAGTTCGATAGTGGAGGATGGGAACACGGGCATTAAATCTTGACAAATCCAATTTACAGCCTGAGATGAACTGCCGTCTTTCTCACAAAGATCGAATGTTGTGAATAAAAGAATTCTAAATCGCCCATTGGAAGGAAAATCTACAACTGTTAGCAATGACATCTCTATGCATGGGTTATGCAGTTTCGCACCATCTTGCAAGTGTCGCCTGTTAGCGTCTGCATATCGCAATACCACTGAATCTAGTAACCGTCGGCCGGGTCTCAAGACCCCATTGAGATAGTTGTCCCCATGGATTGGGCAATCTTCAGGAGCAGGGTGCTGAACAAGAATTCCCGGCGAGTACTCAATGCCACACCCACTGGTAAAGCCATTACCGTCTCTGAAGACCTTTAGAAATTGATCATGCGTCAGTCCCTCGACGTTTTTATCCGAGTTAACTTTTCCTGAAAACATGGATGAGAACTTGGTGTCAAACTCTATAAGCATTTTTGCAATCTCGAATCGCTCGTCCTCATATGTGGAGAGGATGGTTGGGCCAGCTGTTTTGGGACTTAGCCCATGAATTTCATGGGCCAACTTCCAGGAAAGGTTGTACGAATCCATCATGGAAACGTTCATACCTTGGCCAGCCTTTGGGCTATGCGTATGGCAAGCTTCTCAATATCAGCTACTGAAACACCCGAGTCAAAATGCAGCTCTACTTACCGTCTCCGACGATAAATATTCTTGGTTGACCGTTGCTATCCTTGAGAGAGAACTTGGATGTCATGCGCTGTCCAATCTGATATGCAGCCCACCAATCAACCTGAGTTCCATCCTTGACACCTATTTCATAGGGCTCAAAGACACGCTGAGCTTGTCTCAGAATAGAATCAAGAGTGATCCTGCCTCTCCGCATTTTTGACATTTGCTTTTCTCCCTCGACATTTTGGTCTAAGGATTCAACAGAGACTTCTTCTGTTGTCTGTACATAGAGACGTGTCAAATATTCCCCACCTTGAATACGCTCACGAGGTATGATCATGACAGAACCAGCATCGGAGTGAATAGCGCAGCGCTTCCGTATATCTGGGAAATCTGTCTCCACCACGAAGTCAACAACACCCCAGATGTGGTCCGTTGTTTCACCAACAAGATCTAGCCCCATCCGCCGTCGAACTACGGAATGTGCACCGTCAGCACCAACGAGATATTTGGCGCGTGCAGTCTTGCGTGTCTTGGCACCAACAACATCTTCAAGCTCGATCTCCACCTTGACAGGAAACTCAGTATCGCCTACTTCGTCCATCTGAAAATCTATGAATCGGGCGTTTCTATGAATGCAGTCCGGTGCATAGTGGTTGAGATTGCTTTCGAGGATTCGTTCGATCCGGCCCTGGTGTATGGTAACCTCATGCTTATATCTCGCTGCCACCGCCACGTCGGGTGCAAAAGATGTACGCTCAATTCCGGGAGCATCATGAGGCGATGTGTTTCTTTTGGGGTTCCAAAAAGCGACCTCAGACATATGGCATCCATGGTTGAGGATCTCATCAACAACGTCCAGGCTTTTCAGTACTTCCAACGTGCGAGGCTGAAGACCATCAGCCTGGCCAGCTTTCAGCGTTTCAGGTTTGGCATCAAAGCATACAATGGTATCTCCAAGCCCGTAACGAGCGAGCATCAATGTGCACATCATTCCCGCAGGACCGGCCTTGAGATTATCTTATCAATTGATCTGCACAAAATCTGGATGAACCCTGACCTACACCAATTATGATAACTTCATACTTTTCATCTTCACCACCGGTGGCTAATGGTGGTCGTGAAGTCAACCTTGGCAAAGGCGGTTCCTTTGTTGGATTTACTCGAAGGTCGCGATCATTGTAGGAGGTTTCTTGAAAGACGGGCATTTTTGCGGACGTTTGAGTGATTAGGGTATTAAAATCGACGAATACTTCGCTTTGCCTTTTGTAGGATGTTTCAAGGCTGGCAGGGCGTCTTGTATAATACCGAAGGGATAAATGTGTGTTCCTTGAGTATGTTGACGGCCGTGGAAGTATCCTTTGGCGGCCATTGGCATTGTCTGGCTTTAGCGTTCTCACGGCTATTAGACGGACATCCCTCAGTGACGAACTTGGCTTTCTCAGACTAATCGGATGGGACTGCATGACAGCAATGGCTCGGACACGGGTCGGAAAGACACCAGAACCATCCGGGAACGCATCCGCCCCACACCTCATCGGTCCGCTGAACTCCCAGATCCGTTTTCTGTACTCCGTGCCGCTAAGCGAAAAGCTGTCTAGGGTGCAGAGCTGGCGTCTTGAATAAGCGGGCAAGGGGAAAGAAGGCTACCCGGCATAAAGCAGAGTATCAAGTGTTTGTAGTGTTGTACTATGCCTTATAGACGTTTGAAGGAGATCCGCTTCTAAATTCGTTTGGTACGCTTCTTCATTCATTTTTACGCAACCTCAACTAGAGAGGCTATCAAATTAAGTCAAACGACTACTTTCTGCTTTCTATTACCTACCACTATCAACATGTCGACTCACAAAACGCTTAATACAATGGTCGAAATGCTGGACCTCACCACTGAAAACATTACAGAAAATGTTCAAATCGTGAATTCTAGCTGTCCCGAAAGACGTGTTAAGTATCTGTTTGAAAGACTTGTTGTTCATCTCCATGATTTAGTACGGGAAACGAGACTCAGTACGGAAGAGTGGATGGCTGCAATAGAGTTCCTCACTAAAGTTGGTCAAAAATGTACTGATACACGTCAGGTAAGCGTATCACGGATAGGTGCCGATACATTTCGCTCAATCCCATCAATCACGTCTAATACGTGTCTATGCAAGGAATTCATTTTACTTTCGGATGTTCTCGGAGTTTCATTGCTTGTTGATGCGATTGACCACCCCAAGCCAAAAGGCTCGACAGAAGGGACAGTATTAGGACCATTCCACACTCACGAAGCGGAGTATGTTACCAATGGTGCCAACATCTCGACTGATCCTCAGGGAAACCCACTTCTTGTCATCTGCCAAGTTCGCAACTTGGCAGGGCAGCCAATCGAGAATGCCAGAATTGATGTTTGGGAGACAGATTCCAAGGGATTTTATGATGTTCAATACGCAGATCATGACGGTCCTAACGGACGAGCTGTTCTTACGAGCGACAAGGATGGGAATTTCTGGTTCAAAGGCATTGTCCCGGTCCCATATCCAATTCCAAGTGATGGGCCGGTTGGAAAACTTCTTGGAGCCCTCAATCGACATTGTTACCGGCCAAGTCACATGCACTTTATGTTTGACCATCCGACTTATGATCCTCTCGTCACGTATGTTTATGGCGCCGATACATCTGCTCTACGCTGTTGTAAAGTTCCCAATTAACTATTGCATGCAGTGCTTTATACTTAAAAAATGATCCATATGAAACATCAGATGCAGTTTTTGGTGTTAAGAGTACGCTTGTGGTGGAGTTGAAGACAGTACAGGACAAAGAAACGGCTGAACAGTATGGTGTCGATGTTGGGTGTGCATTAATGAAATATGAATTTGTTCTTGTTACAAAGCAGGAGGCAATTGATATGCGATACAGAAACGCAGAGGCAGCGATGAAGGCTCAGGGGAAGCAAATGCAGTACATAAACGGTCTGCCTGTACCGGATATAGATTAAGAGAGGATAAATTGCAGCTGAAAGGCCAACAGCATCGATCAGAGCCCTTCAATCTTCAATTGGCTGCATTTATAAGATGTACTTTGACAATGATGCTTATAGTAGAGGAAAGCAGTAGTATAATCAAAGACATATCTCAATTTGGTTCTCAGAATGAAGTTACATGTAGTCAGGCTTCATTTCAGCTCTTCTGTAACAGCCGTTCATGTCTCCCTGGAAACGCCCCGATGCTGCCAGACAATAGGAGGAAATTAGATAACTTGAGCTTTGGGAACCCCTCTTCCACCTCAGCCCTCACGGTGTCCAGTATTACGGATCCTGCTTCCGTGGGTAGGCGATGACCCGCGGCGAATGAAGTGTTCTCGGCCCGGTTCTCATTATTGATCGATTCATGCGCATGAGGAATCTGGCCGTATGATGTCATCCAGCAACCCTGAGCATGTAAAGAGGCCCAGTGAAAGTTTTAAATTGCTTTAATTTCTCTGGATTCATTCTCTCCTGGCTTCGTAAAAAAAGGAGTCATTCAGTCGCTTAGATTTCGCAGAATTGCTAGTGGTTTCTTGGAAGCAACTTCAGAGCCTTGATAACCATGGTTCCTCCATCAACGACAAAGTTAGACCTTGATCTTACTCATGAGAAGACCAACGGTTCCAGAATTGACACGACGCAACCCAAGTCTCAGGTGTTTACAGCTTACCCTCGGGTCGTGGAGAATTTTCGACCAATGAGTGTGATCATCATCGGCGCCGGTTTCTCGGGAATCTATTGCGGCGTTCGGATACCAGAGCGACTACGCAACGTGAAACTAACCATATATGAGAAGAACTCCGGGATTGGTGGCACTTGGCATGAGAACCGCTACCCGGGTTGTGCTTGCGACATTCCTGGTATGTTTTATGTCGACTATTGAAGAGATATCATTAGTGTATAACACCCTCCGACAGCACATTCATATCAGTACACATTTGCACCCAACCCGAATTGGAGCCGGTTTTACGCCCCCGCGGCAGAGATATGTAAATATCTGGAGTCGGTTGCGGAACGATATTCTGTGAACCGATTCATCAAGACTCTACATAAAGTAACCAACGCAAAGTGGAAGGAGGATATCTCAAAGTGGTTCGAGATATCTATATACCTATCTTCTTATGTCTCAAACTAACAATTCATTAGGGAGGTTACGATTAAGAATTTGAAAACTGGAGAGACTATAGTTGATATAGTCGATGTTGTCATCAGTGCGCGGGGAATGCTAAACGAACCCTCTTGGCCAGATATTCCAGGAATCCGTGAAATGAAAATCCCCGTACTTCACTCAGCTGTATGGAATGATAGGTATATACAATTCTTTATTTTTATTTTTATTTTTTTGGAAAAAAGAAAACGTTAATTCTGTCCTTAGTATTACTTTTGAAGGGAAAAGAATTGGCATTATTGGTGGCGGAAGTAGCGCCATCCAGATTATTCCTGCTTTGCAGCGAGTATGTGGCACGCATTTAAGCTGCTTTATCCGGAGCACGACATGGATCTCCAGACCCTTTGGAGATTCCGCATTGAAGACTCTTGGATTAGGAAGCACCGATTGTAAGTTTTACTCAGTTTAATTGCTTACGAGTCGCGATGCTACGAAAAGGAGACCGGGAAGATTAACCTCTTGTAGTTTCTCCGGAGCACAAGGCAAAATTCACCAATGACCCTCAATACTACCTGAATTTTCGAACCATTATCGAGAGAGACGGCAACTCTGCTCATTCTCTTACCTTCAAGGACTCAGAAACGCAGAAGCTCGCTCGTGAGGATTTTACAGCGCTTATGAAAGAAAAGTTGGCAAAGAAACCACACATCCTTAAAGCTTTAATGCCAAACTTTAGTGTGGGCTGCCGAAGGCTGACACCTGGGCCTGGTTATCTTGAAGCACTTGGTGAAGATAATGTCGATTTCATCAATACACCCATTTCCGAAGCTACAGACACTGGTCTTGTGCTACAAAATGGAGAAATCAAGGAGCTGGACGTTTTGGTTTGCGCAACTGGTTTTCAGACTTCGGCGCCGCCACCTTTCTCGGTGGTTGGAAAACATGGTCAAACCATGATGAAGAAGTTTGACCCGTACCCTGAGACGTATCTATCTCTGGCTACCGACGGCTTTCCTAATTATTTCATGATGCTAGGTCCTAATGCAGCCATTGGCACGGGACCACTTACGACCATGATCGAAAAGACGGGGGATTACATTATCAAATGTATACGGAAACTCCAAAAGGAGAATATCTCGAGCATGGAACCAAAGTCCGCCCGTGTGAAAGACTTCTCAGAAGTCATTGATAGGTACTTCAAAGATACCGTGTATATCGACAAATGCAGCAGTTGGTATAAGAGCGAGGGTGGCAAGGGAGACCGAATTGTGGGAATCTGGCCGGGTAGTGCTTTGCATGCACTGGAGACTCTGCGGTCACCACGCTGGGAAGATTTCAATTATGCATACAATGAAGAGACCCAGGCTAACCGGCTATCATGGCTTGGAGACGGTTGGTCTGCTCCTCAGGTCAACCCCGAAGATGGCGAGCTGGCACATTTCTTACAGCCGGCATTTGTAGATTTACCAGCGTCGCCATACCCGGAAGAGACTGTTGAGTATAGACAGCTCCCGTTCTCACATTAAGCTGTGTAGGTGGTAGAATCTGGAATAGCTGTTGAATGAGTATTCACTGAGGCTATGCTGCTGTGACGAATGGTCAGAGATCCGCGAGCTGGGTAGCTGAAAGGAGGTATGCATGTTCAAACTGGACTTTGTGGCTTGAATCATACTATAGCACGAAGAGGCTTCCTCTGTATTGGACGAATTTAGAGTTCATTACCGTCATTATTGTATTTCACATTCTTTGACTTCGTTACTTCGCCTTTTTTGTGCTACGGTTTCTGATACAACTCAATCCAGCCGGCCATTTAATAGATGACTGGCCCCGATTACCAGGGCAATAGTCTTCAACAGCCAAAAACCGCCACACATAAAAGGAGGCCGAAAACAACCCATCAGCGAAGGTCCAATGGAATTCGTCTTTCGATGCCTAAAAGCGTATCCTTCTATACTTTGTTTCACCGTTATATGCCTCGGACAGCCGTTGAGATGACTCTTTTATTAGAGACTAACTTTTACTAAATGATTCACAACCCCAATTGCCCCAATTCACCGTAACTCGCTACTTACATAAGTCCAATGACCATTTTACACATGGAAATAGACCCAGTCATCACAGTTGTAACACTTATAAAACTTGCTTCGCCAAGTCGATTATATTGATGTTCTTTAGCCGATTCCTTTCCCTCTCAACGTTTCCACTGTTGCCTTGTTTCAGTCGTGTGGCGAAGATTAAGCTTGTTTCACATATCTACTCTTGCATCCTCACCGGCGTATGCTCTTCTAATTAACTCTCTAATCAGAGGCCTTTCGACTGGACGTGGGTTAGAATAAGGATTACTAGTTGCAATATCAGCCGCCTTATCGATGTCTTCGTCTTTGAATCCGAAACTTTGCAATCCACGTTGCAATTTAAGGCGCTTTAAAAGAAAGCTGAGTCCCTGAACAGCATCGCCATTACTACCTGGGAGCACATCCGCCAGCTTCTTCATAACCTCCGGAATATTTGGAGCATTGTATGCCAAAGAATGGGGTAGTATAACAGCGTGTGTCTCAGCGTGAGGCAGGTTGAAACTCCCGCCCAAGACGTGACAGAGTTTGTGGTGGAGAGCCATGCCAACGGAGCCAAGACAGAGTCCGCAAAGCCAGGCGCCGTACTGGGCCATAGATCGGGCATTCAGATCTGTTGGCGAGTCCATGATGGCAGGGAGAGATTCTGCAAGGGACTTGACACCTTCAATGGCGAGCAGGGAGATGATTGGGTTCGAGTCGTGAGCATACAACGCCTCCACTGCAGACTTGGTTAATATTTCTCAAGACCGCAATGTGTTAGTAGAAGGGATAAAAAAAAAGAAGGCTATAATACCTGCGTGAGCGATTGCGTTCATGCCGCTGGCAGCACTCAGGCCGACCGGAAGAGTCATAGTCAGATCCACATCGTAAATGACTGTCCCGGGAAGAATCTTGGGGTCACTCCTCGTCTTCTTGAGTCCGTCCGCTGACTCGCCAAGAATGGGCGTCATCTCTGAGCCAGAATATGTTGTCGGGATGCAAATATGGGGCAGCCCGGTGCGAATGCTTATAGCCTTGCCGAGTCCAATAGTGCTCCCTCCGCCAATAGAAACAATCGAGTCGGCGAGGACGGACTTCGCATACGCCAGGGCCCTCTCAGTGACGCTTGTTGGCGTGTGCATAGTCGCCTCGGCAAACGTGTGTCCAGTGCCTAAAGTAGCCTTGACCATCTCGCCTTGGTGGATCTGTTCGGAAGTAGTCAGGATCAATGGGGAGCGCAACTCACGCCTTGCCATCTCCACGGGCAGTGCTCGGAGCTTTCCACTCCCAAAGACAACCCGGCTGGGGGCAATATTGTAAGAAAAACTCTGCGGTGCAAACATGGTTGCGTTCAATAGCTGGCGGCCTCGAGACTTACACAGAAACCAACCAAGCGCACGAAACAACAGCAAGTTATAATCGGCACCTAGTAGTAAGGTCGCCATTGTCCGGATGGCGCACCGGATAGTGTATGGGTCGGCCGGATGCTCGATAGCGCCGGATGCTACCCCTTGCTAGCCAAAGCTAGCATGGAACGCAACAATTACAGTGCCCGTAGCCATTTGGGGCTTCGTGGATTAGGCGCGCGGCAGGCCACAACCCTCCCGGTGGGCTAACTACCTCGTAATCGGGGGCAGAGTCGTCCCCCGCCTCTCTCTGCTTCAGTCTTGAGATCATCTTTCATGTGCTATGGGACGGAAGAAATGTGTCCCTATATTCCGAATGTTACAGTGGAATTCAACATCCAACAGCATACAACATACAACAACAAAGAGCTTTTCTTGCAATGAATTGATGAGGAGCTGTTGCCTTTAGTATTAGAAGATAGCCGCTATCTTCTGCCAAGTAATGCAGCCACATTCTGCAAGACCGAGGAAATCAAGCTATAGTTCCAGGCGAATAACCTTCATATATCGTGACGCGAAATGACACCTAAGAACTACCGAACAAGAACAATGAACAAGCCATATTACCACCCTCTCGGCGGCGAATCGCAACAATGGATCTCACAGCACTGCCTTGCAGTATGTCAGTGGAGAGAGATAGAGAAATTGATCTTGCTTCTTTATGTTTTGTTCCAGTTCACTTCGTGATATATTAGGAAGACGCAGAACTTCACTTCGTAATGCTTCTGAATTCTGTGACTGCTTACGGCTGGTTGTCTCACCTTTCCGTGGAATTAACTCTTGACTTCGACTTGAAAACCACCATTCCACCTGGCCCCGCCCCCGCAGTGCCCTGTACTCTATGCAGTTAGCTGCTATACAAGTAGTGGTTCTAGCTAAAGACTAGCTAAGGACTGTGTGTGAGATAGAAACTATGACTGACAGATGCCTACAGTCTCTGTACAAGAACTTGTATTTAGTTACTTAAGTTGAGGTTTGTAAAGAGATGTCACGCTTAATTCTTTTTTTTCCGTTCGTTATTCCTTTATCATTGCCACTAGAGGGAGTCTACGGAACTAGGGTAGTGAATATTGAGTGTCAGTGCCCGCTACTCCTGCCGATATAACCTCCTTAATTGTCCTTTAAGGATTGGAAAGTCGGGACTAAAAGAAATGCACAAAGCTCGGCAACCCCGGAGATTAAAGTGCTAAACCTTGTAGATTACTACGTACATAGATGACAGTATGCCAGTTTGCCAGAGCGCTTTATTGTTTTAAACCGATCACATGGCCTTGATCTACCAAGATTGTTCCCCGCATTCATGATTTACCAACCCTAGACTTAGTCAGATTAGACCAAGGTGCCCTAAATGTATTTTGGTCTTACCTCCTCAACGGCTCGCCTTACAAACAAAGAAGTTTAACTCTGAGGAACATTTCTTCTTGTGGCTGCGCTCCACATCTGTAATGTTAGCATACTGGTTTGAGGCATTTTTTCTTATTCATTTACCTGTCCTCCAAGTCGCAGTGTCCCTCTCAATGCCTCGACCGAAGGTTGACCCTCGCTTCCGGAGACGGGTTGCGCAAGCGTGCGAGAATTGCAAGAAACGCAAGTCGAAGTGTAATGGCATATTGCCTTGTGATCACTGCAGGGCTCGTGGAGTCGAAGATGCTTGTCGTTATTCAAGATACCCTCGACCAGCCTCACAAGAAAGCCAACTGTCAAGGGGACTTCCTAACAGAGAATTTCGACGCGAGCCGGGCCCTCTTGATCCCGCATCACCGGCATCATCATCATCAAAGCAAATCGATATCCCAGTTTCAAATCTGTACTCTGTATCCAAAGATTCGCAAATGCTCAAGGATAGTAGAGGTAAATTCAGTATGTTCTCGGAACCGAACGCAAGCGAAAACAAGTGATTTATTGTTGCTGACGTAGATTGCAGTCTACGTAGGGGATTCAGCATCTCTATCTTTTCTGGGGTCGGTCAGATGCACGTTACGGGCTGCTGTAGGGCTATGCCCCTTTACCAATGAACCCGCTCGGAATCCTATGTTAGAGGCCACTTCGAAAATACGCTTTGAGACGGTCCGAGAGCCATCAATAGATCTGGCTACCGCCCAGAGTATTGCAAAGGAGTTTTTCCTTGCGGTAAGCGGAATATTGGACTTCTTCGACCCACCTTGGCTGCTAGCCCAGTTGCAGGACTGGGTTGAACAACCTTCACAAAGAACAAAGGCCAAGTCTGCTATCATCCACCTGGCCCTCGCCATAGGGTTCCAAGCTAGAGCTCAAGGCGACGTAGACGAGCTACTTTCTGAGCAATGCTTTGCGTTCGGGCGTCAACTTACCATGTTCAATCTCATAGACGATCCCAGCCTGGCGACCGTCCAGGCAGTCATATTAATCACTTATCACATGATGGCAGCATGCCAGTACAACGCCGCCTTTATAAATCTCGGCACTGCTGCCAGGGCTGCCTATACACTTGGAATTCATCTCCATGAGACAAATAAGGCCTTCGGCGGCGAGGAAGGCCTAGCTAGAGAGCGTGCTTGGAAGTCATTGAGAGTATGTGATCTATTCCTGGCGGCTTCTCTAGGAAGACCGCCCGCGACGACAGAGGCTGTATCAAACATCGTCTGGTCGCCACTTAAACCCTCGCGTGACTACGAACGCCCCGATGTGGCGGGACAAGTCTTCTCAGCGATGTTTAGGATCTGCAATGTTTTCGAGCGAATACTGGTCGAAGTTTATGCAGAAAAGGCTATAAGCCTTGAGTTGGCTAGAAGTATCTCGCAGCAGCATAGACAATGGACCGAAGAGTTGCCGCGAATGTTGATGGTTGATGGGATTGATGAACCAGACGCGGAGCAGAATCACGATGCATCTCCGGGAGGCTTTTGTCTGTCTCCAAAACAAGGCTCAAGCATCGTCACGATGGCGTATTATTATTCCATTGTTCTGCTTACGAAGCCTTTTCTGACCTTCCGAGTCCACCATGCTTCGGACAAGGAATTCTCAAAAAGCGAAACTTCTTCTATCATGATCAGTCTCGCCACCTACGCTGACGCTTGTGTCAACTCTGCTATAAAAGGCATTGACATCGCTTATGAGTATGTCTTCGAGCTAATCACGCCAAGCCGGCAACCTTTGATTGTCAATAGCGTGTTTATATCGGCATTGTGTCTAGGTCTTGCTTTTCTAGACAAATCTGGACGTTATGCCTGGTCCGTGAATCCGTTGCTAAATCGGGCAATTAAAATACTGGTCCATCTTGGAAAGCTAAATCCACATGCCTCCAGATTTGCTGGGATCTGCGAACAACTAAAAGAAGCCGTGGCTATTTATACAACAAGAAGGGATAATACCTTGCTTTCCGAAAATGACAAATCAGTCCGAAGTATCTTTGGAGATCTTCGGGCGTCATCCAAACCACAGGGCTACAGCGAGAGCTCTGTGGATCACACTGAGAACACACAGCTTAGCTGGAGTGTACCTGCTAACGAAAGTGTGATTAAACCAATCACACCTCGCTCCTTTAATTATAACACTTTCCAAGAAGAGTCCTTACTACCAATATCCGGGCTGTCGCCAACGCAAATCGGAAATCTACCAATGGATTATATACAATCTAATGGTAATTTAGGAGACGTACAATATCCTCATCCTCCTGATAATTCTATCGACGCTTTATCAGAGTACTTCTTGAATCAAAATATACCGCTTTTCCCATTCGCTAGTAGCTTGTCACCTGAGTCGCACTTTGACTTTCAAGGTATGACTTTGGAGCCAGCATAATAATAAGCTAATTTAAGACGGAATTAGGTAGTGGTGTAATAGGCTAGGTCCTATTTGTGTATATAAGTTACCTGTTTCTAAGGCTGTATCTGTTAATGTCGTCCTGAGTAGTACCACAGTGACATGGACTTCGTCGGACAATATGAATCAGCTCTTTCCTTATTTTGAGTTCACCAAAGCAACAGTTTCTAGCAGTGGTGTGGGAAGGAAATTAATACTATGCGCCCTGCGGTGTAGATACAAATATTCTTTATGATAAAACAGCTCTTAAGAAGGTAGGGGGGAGAAACTAATTGCTATCAGTAATAACCCAGCTATTATATCTGAGTCACTAGTTGCTTCATCTCTGAGTCTAGCCTATTACTTGTAAGAGACAAGAAGTACAATAATATGCGCTGCGACTTGTATTAAAAAATGGACTTACCAATGACATGGATTGTGGTATAGAGGCTCGCTCTCCAATATTCCAAAGTTTCTCTGAAATCCAGAGACGTTGCTGCTCATTTATTCCAGGAGCACTTAAAGCGCATTGTAGTGGCCAGACGATACTTAGAGCCGTCAATAACTCCGATTTGGGCGGCGAAGGTGTGCCTGAACCTCCATTGTACCTCGCGACTGATTGGACATTGGAACAGATCTCGTCCACTTCTTGCTGTACAGCTTTCAATAATATCTTAAACTCCTTAGAATCTCGGTATCCGTTACTTGAGTGAATAAGCTCGTTACTCCTTATGAGTACCCGAGCCATGATTATATTAAGCGTTCGGTATTGATTCCAACGAAAGGCTAGAAAGCCTTCAACGTTTTCGTCTTTCGTGCAGTTGCTTAGCATTGGGTGTACAACACGGAGGTCTCTTTGTAAACGCTTAATAGCCAACTGTACTTTCTTCACATCGAGTTGTCGTGGAGCACCTTGGCGGATGAAGAGCAATCGTTCGGCGTCTAAGCATAGATCATAGAGGCGTAGCATGGATATATCCAGCAGCAAACTAATTTTCTCGAAGGGATCATTCAATAGCGCCACAACATCCTGAAAATTGTTGTCTCCTCTGACGTTCTGCACGGCGTTGCAGAAGCAGTACCACCCACTGGTAGGACGAATATGCGCCAGCAGTGACAGCAATCCATTGACATGGGTCTGCCAAGTCCTATCGACCGGACTGTCGTTGGTCACCATCTAGAAATGTAGAATTAGGGAGCAGGCTCTCTATTTGAATATGCTAAAAGAAAAACTCACGTCATTGACTGCCAAAAGAAAGACCGAAGCAACCAGAGCAGGCGATGCTCTACACGATGCTATTGCATCTCTCAATCTTCGTGTTACGCAATAATATTTTGGAGACGCATTACTGAATACGGCTAGAGATGGTGATGGCTGATGCAGAAGCCAGAAATTTGTGCCTGTTAACTCTAGAACTGACAAAAAGAGCCCAGTGGATTCGTTCGAGGTGTGCCGACCGGTAGTAATATTTGACAGGAAGAGTACGTTTCTCGAACTAAGGTTGAGTCTCTCGTCCTCGAGGTTGCCTGCGATCATGTATTCCACCAAGCATATCAAATCAGCCAACTCCCATGATCCCCGATCATCACTTTCAGTTGTCGTAAATGTCGAAGATGACTGTATGATATCTAACGACCGCGAACAAGAGGAGGTCGACAAGCCGCTGAGGGGATAACTACGTCGTGCTGTGTCGGTCTGCTGGGGCTCATTTTGCCGGAGGTCATCATAACCTAAGCAAATTCTATGAGATTTGACGCAGCGTAGGCATGATGGACGCGTTGAATCACAAAGTATGCGCCTTAGTCTGCAGCTCTTGCAGCCTGTGCTGGGGTGGCCTGGATTGACCATGTGGTTCTAGCATTTACCTTACGTTCCCCGTTATATCGCCAGAAAATCGGAGCCCAGCAATAGAGAGACAACAGGCGCAAAACGGAAAGAAGGCTGCGTATTAGTCGTCCTCCACGGATTATGTTCTTCTTCAAGTGCGCCGAAAGAGGTCGGCTGTTAAAGACTCTTTAGATTACCAGGTGGAGAATGCAAAGGCCGCTCCAATGACAAATATGCTTAGACATGCGCTAGCATTCTCGCATCAACCACTTCGTAGGGTGGACCGCATGTTTCCGACGGAAAGAATGGCCGAATGCACGGAGTCTGTTTCGCAATGTATAAATACATAGAAAAATCGGGATTCTTTCTCAACTGCTATCAAACTTCTAAAAACAAAATTATAATTCCCTTTGATCCGATCACAAGGCTCAATCGCATTATGACCGCCGTGGACGATAAACGAGCACCGTGCCTCTTTATTTCTCATGGCACAGGCCCCTTCCCCCTGTTGGATCCTGAACAACAAGCGTTCAGGGAAATGTTACGGAAGCACGGCAGTAAACTTGACGGTGTCAAAGGCATTTTGTTTTTCTCCGCTCATTGGGAAACCAAGCAACCACATATAACCATGGGCGATGAGCCTGGTCTATATTATGACTATGAAGACCAAAGAGCCGTGCTCCCAAAAGAAGCTTTTGAGTTTCAGTATGCTGCAAAGGGTGACTCGCAACTAGCAATACAGATTGCAGCACAGTTACGACACAGAGGCTTCAAACCAGTCTTGGAGAGTCGAGGCTTTGACCATGCCGTTTACGTCCCAATGATCCTAATGAGGCCTCAGGCAGACATTCCTATTGTGCAGATGTCTGTTCTACGTGGGGAGACCGACATTGAGTCCACGGAACTAAACATTCAATTGGGACAAGCCGTAGAGTCCTTTCGAGATCGGGGATATGCGGTTATTGGAAGCGGAGGGTCGTACCACGACTTTCAGGCTATTGCGAAAGCCTATTTCGAAAATAAAATTGTCCCTGCTGGATCTTCTGCATTCGAAGATTTCCTAGAATCAGCCGCCTCCATTCAAGATCCAAAAGCAAGAGCGAAGGCCTTGCTGGGTTGGCGATCTCATGCTAGCAGCTACCTGGCCCATGTGGAGGGTTCGTCAGAACATCTCATGCCATTTA
Source organism: Trichoderma harzianum CBS 226.95 (assembly GCF_003025095.1). Taxonomy (NCBI): domain Eukaryota; kingdom Fungi; phylum Ascomycota; class Sordariomycetes; order Hypocreales; family Hypocreaceae; genus Trichoderma; species Trichoderma harzianum. Next base: position 26,025 of record NW_020209302.1, read on the forward strand.
TGGTTGCCGCTGGAAGCGGTGGGGGGCATGGAGGAGTTAAATTTGACATGTATACGTACAAGGGTGCGACCATGAGTCAATATATTTGGTAATGAAGTTTAGATACTCAGCTTTTGAAGAAAAACAATATGCCATTTTTCTCACACGTACAGCGTTGACGTAGCGTTGGTACGCATAAGCCAGCTTTAATACGCTGAACTCTGCATACCTTGCTGCGGGGAGGAACAGCTTGTGCGGTATACCTATCTCGATTGGCACAATTGATGCCCATTCAGCTTGCAAATATATACTCACCCGCACATTTCTTATGCTGAGAGCATGTGTACCGCGATAGCTAGGTAGTATAAACGAAATGAGTAACGGGGATAAATGCCAGTGTATTTATTTAGTTGATCTTGTGTAGATGTAAAACTTCATTTGGGTGCCCATCTTCTTTAAAATGGTATTTCACTTGCACAACACAGAAGGCAAGTTTAGGCAGAAAGTAGCATCTAAGCTAAGTGACTGCGATCAACGACTTGCCACTTAATAAACAGGAAATCCCATGCAGTAGATAGCGCGGCAGAGTATGGCCCTTTAGGCGTGTCTCCATATACCGATATAGTTGAATTAGCACTAGCATTCTCGCAAGAGAGATCAGCTGTATAGGGGAGTTTGGTTGGTTAGCGAACTCGGTAAACTCTTAAAGCGGAAAAAGCTCTCGTCCCCGTCATTACTGTATTACCCCAAGCTATTATTACACTAGCAGGGTAAGCTTCCCTCCTATATCTACAGGTACCCTACCTTTTAGGTACTTAACTACTAAAAACCCTTACTTAGTTTAATTAGTTATTAAATAAAATAATATTAATTTTTACTTTTATAGTTTTATTTAAAAACTTTAAAGAAATAGAAATATTTATAAACCCTTTAGATATTTAAAATAAATTAAATTTTATTACCTTTAGATTTATAATAACCCTTTAGTTTTAGAAAAAAGTAACTTTCTTTAGTTTAAAAATAAAAAAATTTATAATTTTCTTTTTTGTTTT
>NW_020209303.1:0-23830 GCF_003025095.1 Trichoderma harzianum CBS 226.95
CCCTAACCCTAACCCTAACCCTAACCCTAACCCTAACCCTAACCCTAACCCTAACCCTAACCCTAACCCTAACCCTAACCCTAACCCTAACCCTAGCCCTTAACCTTAACCTTAACCTTAACCTTAACCTTAATCCTCTGCTGTAAAACGCAGTCGGCTGTATTAGTAGCATAGCCTTTAGGTAGAAGGTCTACAAGAGTATTTTAGTCGTTAAGTAGGATTTCTTTTAAAAAAGTTTAGCTATATATATACAGCTTTAGGTTAAGTAAGCCTAGCGTTTTTAATACTTACTAAAAGCGTAATATCTAAAACTATAATATATATAATAGTAATATAAGCTAGTATTTATAACCTAGGAATAAAACTAGTAAAATATAATAATACTACTGTTATTATTAACAGCGGCTATTATATAAAGGGGGGCTAGAAGGGAAGAGGCTTAGCTTATATTATTAAGCCTATAAGCTATTATATTAACCTACTTTAATATATTAAACGTCTTTTTTTTAATAGTAGTCCTGTACTATAGCGTAGTAAAATTACGCTATTGCTAATTTTGTATAATAATTAATATTTACGTAGGGAGCTTAGTAGCTACTTCGCCGTCTAGGTAAAGGGCAGCTGTAAGTTTTTTTATAATATCTTAAGAATTGCTTTCCCTAAGAAGATTATTACTGCCCTAGTTATTGTAAATTAAGATAAGCTATAGCTAAATTTACCCATCTTAGTTTATTAGCTTTAGCTCTTGCTGATTTATACAGAGCTAAAGATATATTTTATCTAGGAGTATATCTATATATATAAGTTAGTTTATTAAAAATATATAGTCTAAGGTAAGTTACTTTTAAGATAATTACTATAGTTATAAATTTTATAAGTTTACTATTTTTTACTATTACTGCCCTAGTCTAATACCTACTAAGCTACCCTTAGATAATACTAGCCGTTAAGTAGCTCTATAACCTTATTAATAACCTTAGCCTATATATAAAAGTTAAGTAGCTTAAGTAGGGGGTGTGACGAACTGGTACCTATAGGCACTATAAGTTAGCTGTTTCTAAGGGACAAACCTTAGAGTAGTTCTATGGTTTATGTTAGCGGAGCAATCAGGTCGGTAACAGGCAATCTTATCACCAGCTAGTAATATAAATAAGAGTAAATGTCTATGTTCTAATTTAATTATATTATAAACGCTGTAATAATAACTAGCTATCTAAGTAATCTAATGAGTAATATAAAGTAAACTTATATATTCAGTCGTATATTCTAGAGTTAAGTAAAATTACTTATAATCTTAATCAATTTGTTCTTACGTCGATTAGAATTAATGCTGATTTTTATCAACCGCTTCTTAATTAGCTACGCGGTCTAACGTTAATTTAGGAGTACCTACCCTATAGGCCCCTTATTGTAATTATAAGAGCTGGGTCGTAATACGATTCTCCCCCTCCTGTTAGTCTTACCCCTAAAACTAGGTAATCTAGTATATAAGTATTTATACCTCTTACTTATAGGTATTCTTTTTATTTCTGTTACCTGCTTATTACTAAAATAACTTTTTATATTTAAAAATCTACTAACTTAGCTAATATAAAAGGAAAGAAGAAGAAACTTAATAAAAGTATAGCACTTACTGCTTCTATATTATTGCAATTTATTAAAATAAAACCCTACTTCTATTATAAAAAGAAAGGATCCTAGTATTTAGCTTCTGAGGTTAACTTAAGTTGCTGCTTAAAGTATATCGAGGATTATAAATCTTATTATAAGGTATTTCTTATACCTTAACAATTATTACATATTTCCCATCGGTGCAACTAGCTTAATAGTAAGGTTAAAGCTGTCGAAGAGGAAATTGCAAATCTTATAGCTAAAGTTATTCGTCTTTGGAAATAACGTAAGGAATAGTTTAAAAAGGCAGCGTATACAGTATCTCAGGGTATTAATAATTTAGTAGAGCTAAAGTAGTTAAAAAAGAAGGAGCGTAAGGCAGAGGCCGCTCTTCAGGCTGTATTATTATTACTTAATTTAACTGATCCTGTGATTGCGGGTTCTGCGATTGACGCTGTTGATTAGAATGCTTTTAACCCTTCTTTACTAGACTTAAACTTCAATAGAAGTTATTTACAAGGTCTTTTGAGTGTTTAAGGTCCTCAATAGTTTACCATAATTTTTCTATTTCATTATAGCCTTTCTATTTCACCAGGTATTTAGTTTATTAGGTATCTTTGTTAAATCTTATTATTTTAAGCTTCTTAACCTTATATTCGAGTTCTTCGCCTTAAATAACAATTTCGTCCTATATAACTTTACCTATTTTTTTATCTACTAGTGCTTTTTCTAATAGTAAAATGTAAAAATTCGGATATATAGTTCTTCTTTGTTTTCCTAGGGCAAGTAGAAGATTTATTTTATAATTAATAGGTCTAATTTTCTTCGTAACTTTGTAAGGTCTAAGTTTCTTAAAATCAAGTTTATTACTTAGCCTATTTATTTTAATATTTAGCTATTTATCATTTTACAAGTATTAAAGTAGGTAGACTATGTCTCCCTTCTTAAAGGTTAGTCCTCTAATCCTTTTAGTATCTGCGAATTTAGCTATTCTTTCTTTAACAAATTTAAGTTATATTCGTAATTCTTAGTACAGTTCCTTAAGTTTATTAGCTACAATAATAACTTTACTAGTATTTTCTCCTTTAATAAGTAGTTAATGTAAATCTAGTTTAAACCCGTAGTTTACGTAAAACGGTAAGTAGTTTATAAATTCTATTAGTGTACTATTATAGGATACTTAGGCGGTTGGTAAGTATTCTACCTAATCGTCTTAATTAAAGTTAACGTAGCATTATAAGTATATCTCGATAATTTAGTTAATTTATTCTATTTATCTATCCGTCTGTAGGTAGTAAGCTATACTAGCTTTATATTTTAGTCTAATTTATACTATAAGTAATTACCAAAATTTTAATATAAACGTTAATCCTCTATTAAAGATAATCTTATTTAGCAGTCTATAGTTTACGTAAATGTATTAGAAAAAGACATAAGCTAGGTCTTCTATAGAGCTTTTCTCTATTACTAAGATAAAGTAGGCTATTTTCGAAAGTTAGTTAACTACTACGAAGATACTATCCTAAGTATTATTAGTTATAAGTTCCTTTAAAAGTAGAAGCTTTATAATATAGTTAAATATTATTAATTCCTAATTTCTAACTAAAACCGGTAAAGGTTATAGTTTTCCGTAAGGAAAATAGCGTAATACCTTAGCTCGTCTGCATATTATATATTCTAACACAACCTTCTATACCTATTTCTTAATACCTTTAAATTTAAAGTATTATGTAATTTATTATGTAGTTTTTCTAATTCCACAGTGTCCGTTAAGCTTATGTATATAAACTAATTTTACTACTTTACTTCGTAAGTCTTCTAATACCTAGATAAGTCCATTTAGTGTTAGGTATCTAGTGTCTATAAAAACACCTTCTAAATATTATTTATTCTCCTAGTTCTTAACGTATTCCTTTATATTGTTAATAATTAAATCGTCTATTTTAATTTAGTATATAGTATTAATTAATTAAATTACTAAGTCGCTATACTAATTCTTTTCTAGTATTTATACTTTTACTTCCGGGATTTTTTAGAAGTGGTCTAGACGTCTACTAAGTATATTAGTGTATCTGTTGTCTAAATTACTATAGTATTTAATAATAAGCTTAAACTTGGAAAATTACTTATAGTACTTAACTTATCTATAGAATAATTCTTATATCGTTATAAAGTAAGTAATATTCCAGTAATCCATAAAGATTATTACTGGAAATCGACTTCCTTTACAGTAGTATCTCTAATGCTACTTATTAAGTACTTAGTATATAGCTATAAACTTTTTATTATAGATAAGATATCTAAGTTCTAGTCTATGTAGTTTCTTAGAGAAGTAGGTAATAGGCCTGAGTTTCCCTTTTTTATTTAGTTAACTAAGTACTCCACCGATTGCGTAATCTAAGGCGTTAGTTTTAATTATAATAGGTTTGTTTAGGTTAAATATTATAAGTACTAGTGTACTTGTAAAAGCTTGTTTAAGGTATTTAAAGGCGGCTAGAGCGTCTTATGTTAATTTAAATTTAACGTCTTTTTTTATTAAGTTCGTAAGTAGCGTAGCGATTTTTAAAAAGTCTTTAATAAAGCGTTAATAATAGTTGGCAAGTCCTAAGAAGCTTTATACTTACTTAACGTTTTCGGGCAGCTTCCAGTCGTTAATTACTTTAAGTTTCTCAGGGTCTATTTAAACTTTGCCTAGGGTAATAACATATCCTAGGAATATAACCTTCTGCGTATAAAAGTTGTATTTCTTAGGTTCTACCAGGAGTTTATTATCTTAGAGTATTTATAATACCTTCTTAATGTATTTCTTATGTTTTTCCAAGTTCTTAGAATAAATAAGGATATTGTCTAGGTATATAATAATAAAATGATCTACGTAGTCTCGTAGTACGTAGTTAATTATTTTCTAGAATATTGCAGGGGCGTTAGTTAATCTAAACTATATAACATTATATTTATACAATCCGTATCTAGTTCTAAAGGCGGTTTTCTATTTATTGCCTTTCTTTATATAAATAAGGTTATAGGCTTCCTTAAGGTTTAATAAAGTAAAGACCTTAGCTCCTGTAAGCCAATCTTTAATTTCCGAAATCAGTGGTAATAGTATAATATCTTTCTTAGTTATTATATTTAATTATTAGTAGTCTATAATAAGTCGAAGTTTACCGTTTTTCTTAAGTATAAATATAACTAGGGCTCCTGCTAAAGATTTAGAAAGTTAAATATAACCTTTCTTTAGCTAGTCTCTAATTTATTTATTAAGTATCTTAAGTTTAGTAGTACTTAGGTTATAAATTTTATTAAATATTAGGACTTTATTATCTATAAGTTTAATCTTATAATCCTATTAGCTGTATTCTAGTAGTCTAATATTAAGTTCTTCGTTAAAGACTAATATATACTAAAGGTCTATTAGTACATTCTTTAAATATTCTAATATCTATTAGTCTTAGTAATATAATTCCTTAACCTTTTGTATAATTAAGTTTAAAAATCTAAGCTATTTTTTTTTAGGTTTCTTAATATATTTAACTGTTCTTAGGAGCTTCTTTAGCTTCTTAAATTATACTTGTTTTATAACTTTTTTCTTTTCCATATATTTTTATATTTCTTAATTTAATACAGGGGTTACTGATCCTGTTGTTAGAGATATTATAGTATCCTATTGATCCTCCTAATCTAGTTATAGTATATCTCTGAAATTAATTAGTTTAGGGCAAGTTTACTATTTCGCCTAGCCTCTAATCTAGTTAATATTAGGGTTACGTAACTTAAGTTAATTATATCCTAAGAGTATATTATATCCTGTAATATTTATAATATTAAAACTAAAGATATTCTTAATTTTACTAAACTAGATTATAAGGAGATTAGTCTTGCGGTTAACAGTTCCGTTATTATAGGTAAATTATTATTTTTTAATACTTACAAGGGTATATGGTTTCTCCTTTTTACAGTTGTCTAACTATAGGCAGTTAACTAGTTAAGGCGTAATATAACTTATTATAGCTCCGGAGTCTATATAGACTGTAATCGGATGTCCTTCTAAGGTACCTAATACTTAGAACTTTCGTAGTTTCTTTCCTCCTGTAAGGGTATTCAGGTTATAGTAGGTCGCATTATCGGCGCCGTCGTAATAATTATTACCGTAAGGGTTAATATTAATGTCATTTAGGTCTAAGGTAATCTATCCTAGTTCTTTATTTTAAATATTATAGCGTTTACACCAGGTGTATCTAGGCTTAGGTATGTGTCTAGTGGTAAGCTTATGGTATTTCCGAAGGTCGTTCTAGTTAATTCCTCATAGTTCGTCGTCATTACCGTACTTCACAAGGTTAAATCCTTATTATTCTAGGTTATAGGTAATACATACGAGGGCTCGGCGTTAGTACTAGTGTTTCTTACAACGGTCTTTGTTGCAGAGCGTAAATTCCTTTTATCTACATTCAGCAGCTCCGTAATCCTTATGCTATTTATTAAGCTTAGTTATAACATATTGTTTACATAGTAGTAGCTTACAGTTAATAATATTAGCTTCATTACATTAGTCTATAAGCCAGATGTTGTTAATAAAGTAGATAGCTAATTTTAGTAATTTAGCCACTGGGTATTTATTTACATTAGTCTTAATATATTACCGAAACCGATTTCCGGGCAATTAGATCTAGTTATAGGTAGTACTTAGATTAATTTATTTAATTTGTCTCTATTGTTCAAGGAGTTTCCGTTAATCCTTAAGTTTTTTTCGTTATACAATTTTATTATAGTATTAGTTTTCTTTAATAATCTCTTGGATTCTGTATTAATCCTTATACTATTCCCAGTCGTCTGTAGTTATTTTATAAGGGTAATATAGTCCCTTAGGTTTAACTAATCTATACTAGTTATATATATATTTCTTAAGGTTGTTAATTTCTTTTTATATTAATCCTTTAAGAGGATTTACTTATATAGGGCTTACTGGTGGAGTAGTATTTAAAAGACTATTATAATCTCTATTCGTTTTAAGGTATATTTAGGTAACCTTTTTAAATATATTTAAGGTTTATATACGCCCCTTAGGGTACTATCCTAATCTTTATTTATTACTGCAATAAGTCTAGTAGTTATTATTATAGTATACTAAGAAGTGCAGTATGTCGTAGTTTACCAGAGGTTTTATAGTATTAATGATTTAGTTTTCCTTAGGCTTTAGAATAGGCGTAAATTTCTTATTACTATCCTTTTTAAGGGCTTAATAATATTTCTTTACATATCTTTTTTTTCTACAGTTGTAGCATTTAATATTCTTACGTTAAGCCTTAATAATACTAAGGTTTATTAAGCCTAATTATCTATCGTTAAAAGAGGTAATATAATTATTTTACTTTTTTCCTTAGTTAGCTTAGTATTCTTAAGTTCGCTTAGGTTAAACATTATAAAAATTCCTATTCTTTTCTTACTTCTGTTCTTTCTGTTGTTCCTAATTACAATTGTTAATCTTAATAGCTTTTTAAATATAGTTAGTAAAGGTTGTCTTTTTATAGTTAATTTTAAAGAGTTTATCCTTAACTTTAGGTTTTACGTTATTATAGTAAACTTCTTTCTTAGTTTCCTTAGTTTAGTTAACTTTAGTTAACAGGCGTAGGAAAGTTAAAGTATACTTACTTAGTAGTCCTTTTTAGGTAATAAAACAAAGTTCTTACTTAGCTTCTTATTATTTATCTATAGTATTAAAAGACTTTCTAAGTTATTTTTAAAATTTTATATACTTAGTATAGATTTCTTTGGTTTACGTTTTAAGCTTCTTTGAATTAATTTTTCCTTCTTCGTAATTCTGTATAATAGGTCGGAACTATGTTTCGGCGTCTTTTGTAAGGCGGCTGCCTGCGAAGATAACTCTATCTTTGTTATCCTTTAAAGTATAAGGGAAGTATCTGAAATAGGTTGTAAGTTCTAAGAAGAATTTGTCTATTTTACGTAGATCTCCGTTAAAGGGTTTGGGCTTTATTAGTTTAATAACCTTACCCTTCTCTTTTTTTCTATCTTAAAGGTCCTAAAGCTGGGTTTTAAGAGCTTTAAACTCGGCCTTTAATTTATCGTAATTAGCTTAATTAGCTATGTTTTCGGCTGGCGTATCTTTAAGCTTAATGTTACTGTTGTAATTACTTTAAGCTTCGCTCTCGTAATTAGTGTCGTTGTCTAGAACTCTGAAGCTTATAGGCTGCTAAGTTCTTAGTATTTTATTGCCTATAGGTCTAAGGTGACCGTCTAAATAAAAGTTGTTATTATATAATAAACCGATACCTATAGGTACTATAGGTTAGCTATTTCTAAGGGATAAACCTTAGAGTAGTTTTATGGTTTATATTAGCGGAGCAATCAGGTTGGTAATAGATAATCTTATTACCAGTTAGTAATATAAATAAGAGTAAATATCTGTATTCCAATTTAATTATATTATAAACGCTGTAATAATAACTGGCTATTTAAGTAATCTAATAAGTAATATAAAGTAAACTTATATATCCAGTCGTATATTCTAGAGTTAAGTAGAATTGCTTATAATCTTAATTAATTCATTCCTGCATTAATTAGAATTAACACCGATTCTTATCGACCGCTTCCTAATTAGCTACGCAGTCTGACGTTAATCCAGGAGTGCCTACCCTGTAGGCCCCTTGTCGCAACTATAAGAGCCGGGTCATGACAGGGGGTTTTTGCAGTTACTAGCCTAGATGCTCTTTAATATATTAGCTAGGTCCTTTAGTAGGCCTAGGCTTTTATTATAAAAACGCATTTGTATAGCGGTAACTGCGCTAGTGCTATATATAATTTTTATATAGTTCTCTAGCTTAAATCTACCTATACCCCTATTGCGAAAACTTTAACAAAGGCTGCTTAAGTAGCTCTCGTCTATACGCCTATTTTTTCCAACCTTTTAATATAAAGATAAGGTATTAAAAAGAAACTTTATAATTATAAGTAAATAGCCTTTAGCAAAAGTTTATACTAATATAAGCTTACCTACTATAGTAAATAGTATATTATTAAGCGTATATAAAGCTGGGCTTTCTTAATAAAACTGCTTTACTAAACTAGATTTCCTAGTAGAATTAGCTATCTATAACCGTTTTATTATTTTTTTCCTTTAAAAAGAAATAATAATTAAAGAAAAGGTAAAAAAGTTAAATATATTTACATTAATTATTTATAAAATTTAGGGATTATTAATTTTACCTTTTTTACTTTTAAGGGGAAGACTTAGTAAAGAAAAAGTTAAGTTATCTTTTGTAAAATAACTAATAGGCTGCTTTCCCTAGGGAAAGAGGTTTAATTAATTTTTATAAAATAAATAATAAGCTACTTTCCCCAGGGGAAGAGGTTTAACTAGCTTTTGTAAAATAATTAACTACTTACTTCCCCTGGAGGAAGAGGTTTAACTAGCTTTTGTAAAATAGCTAACTAACTACTTCCCCTAGGGGAAAAGGTTTAACTAGCTTTTATAAAATAAATAATTAACTACTTTCCCCGGGGGAAGAAGTTTAATTAGCTTTTATAAAATAATTAACTACTTACTTTCCCTAGAGGAAGAGGTTTAGCTAACTTTTATAAAATAAATAATTAGCTACTTCCCCTAGGGGAAGAGGTTTAACTAACTTTTGTAAAATAGCTAATTACTTACTTTTCCTAAAGGAAAAGATTTAGTAAACTACTTTCCCTAGGGGAAAAGGTTTAGCTAGCTTTTATAAAATAGCTAATAGAGTACTTCCCCTAGGGGAAGAGGTTTAGTTAGCTTTTATAAAATAAATATTTAACTACTTCCCCTAGGGAAAGAGGTTTAGCTAGCTTTTATAAAATAAATAATTAACTACTTCCCCCAGGGAAAGAGGTTTAACTAGCTTTTGTAAAATAGCTAATAGAGTACTTCCCTTAGGGGAAGAGGTTTAGCTAGCTTTTGTAAAATAAATAACTAGCTGCTTCCCCCAGGGGAAGAGGTTTAGCTAGCTTTTATAAAATAGCTAACAGAGTACTTCCCCTAGGGGAAGAGGTCTAGCTAGCTTTTGTAAAATAGCTAACTACTTACTTCCCCCAGGGGAAGAGCTTTAGGTAGTTTTTTTATTTTTACAGTAACCCTAACCTAACGTTAGAGATAGGTTTATAGCCTATAATCTTATTTAATTTATTATTATTATTATATAATTATATAGTATTATTAAATAGTTAATTATATATACCTTACTTATAGTTATTTATATTACTATTATATTTATTTAAACTTTTACTATTATTAAATCTACTTTAGTTTATTTCTTTTAAAATATAATTTATATTATATAGTAAACCCTACTACTTATTTATAAATTATATCCTAAGTATATTACTTACTTTTTCCTTTTTAAGCTTATATACTTACTAGTAAAAGCAGAAATATTTTTAATATATAATACTATATTTATATAGTATATTAGGATTATTACTTATCTTAAATAATATTAAGTTACTTTTTCCTTTTTTAATTTTATATAGCTATTATTAAATAAACTTAGGAATAGTATATATATATAATTTATATTACTTAACTTTATATTTAATACTTTTATATAGTATTATAAGCTATACTATTTACTTAGCGTTTTATCCTTATACCTTTTCTATAGATTTATTAATTACCTTAAACTTAGCCTACCTTACAGCTACTATAATAGTAGTATAATCCTTTCCTTTAGTAAATTCTACCTAATATATATCTTTAATAAATTTATTATTATAGTCTACGCTTTATTAAGCCTATTGAGCTTATATCTACTACTTATTAAACTTTTTTAGTTACTTTACTTTTATTTATAAAATTTACTTTAATATATTTAAACTTCTTATATTACCTACTTTATCCTATATATTAATATTAATAATTAAGTTATACCTTATACTACCTACTATTTAATATTTTATATATTTTTTATTTATTTATAACTATACGTAGACTTTTATATAATAGTAGTTATTTAAATTATATACTATACTTTTTTAATAAATATTAGCTATTTTCTTAGATATTATAATAAATAAGTATACTTTATACTTAAACCTATTTTTAACTAAAATTATTAATTAATGCAGTTTACTATTATTAAGTACTTTAATAGTTTTTAAATTATTTACTAATCCTAAAGCTAAGTAGTTTTTAATATTTTATAAAATAATACCTAAAATTTTATACTTATTTCGTAAGTAGTTAATTACTTTATTACTTAGTATTATTATATATTTATACTTTAGGTAAACTACTAAATTATAAATTTTATTTACTTAAATAAAATTTTTTATTTTTAATTACTTTAAATAATAAATTAGTATAAGTTATTTATTTTACTAATTCCTTTTATATTTAAGTACTACTTTATTTTATACTTTAACCTATACTTTAACCTATACTTTAACCTATACTTTACTTTAACCTATACTCTAACTTCTATATATAAATTAGTATAAAGAATTTAAGATAAAAAACCTTAATTTATTTACTTTACTTTTATATTAAATTCTTTAAGTACTTATATTTATTACTTTATTAATAGTACCTAGGTATTATAATAAGTAATACCTTATATATAAAAAAAAAGGAAATATTAAACTAATATCCTAAAGTACTTAAGAAAAAGTAGCTAAAATATATTATAGTTAATACTATAATTTTTAAAGAAGTTAGTTAATAAATAATTAACTAAGCTATTAATAATATACTTATAGTTATTATTACCTTAGGAAATACTAATATAGTTTAGGATAAATATAAAAAAGTATAAAATAAAGCCCTTAATATTTTACTTATAGAAGAAGAAAGGGAATAAGTAAATACTTTTATTTATAAATAAAGGGAAAAACCTAGATAGAAGATAGGTTATACTAACCTTAATATTATAGAACTATATAAAAACTATAGATCTTAAGAACCCTAGGGACTTAATTACCCCTGCGGATAAAAACTCTTTAACTATAATTTAAAAAAAATAAAAATATATAACTTAAGTAAGTTTTAATAAATACTTAAATAATATAAAATTACTTAGTAATAAACGCTAAGTAATAATAAGTTAGCGGAATACGCTAGTATAAACCCCTACTACCCTATTATAATTAAAGACTAGTTTTTTAAATAGGAAGAAACATAGCTTATATATACATTTATAGAAAACTATAAATAATTAAATATAAAGTAGTATAATAAATTATAGTATATTATATACTAAGAAAATAAGCTATATAATTAATATTATTAAATTTAACTAAATAATATATATAATAAAGATTATACTAAATCTAATTTAGAAAATTATATTAGTTAATAATATAGAGATTACTTTAACTATAAGGTTAAGGAATAGTATAATTAAAGGAAAGAATATCCTAAGCTTAACTTTTTATAATACTATAATAGAGATTATAAAAAATATAAATAGGTAAAGGAAGATTATTAATAACTTTAATAATAGTTATATTATAATAAATATAACTTTAAAACCTATACTAAAGGTTATATTTATTAAAGGGATATTATATACTTTTATAAATATTATATTAATAAAATTAATATTAATAAATATTAATAGTATTAGAAAATTTAATAATAGTAAGTATAATAATAGGAAAATAATAACCTTAACGTTATTTATACTAATATACTTATATATAATATTATAAAAAAAAACTATACTTTAGAAAAAGTATAAGTTAATATAATTAAAATAACTAAAATAAAGAAACTTAAAATAAATATATAATTTAGAAAATATATTATTACTGTTTATATTAACAGCAGATTAGATTATAATTTAATTTTACTTTAACTAATTAAAAAACTATAAATTCTTATTTAAAAAAAGAAATAAGCGCTATAAATTATAAGTATTATAAAAGTAAAAGTAAAAGAAGGATTTATTAAATATAAAACTAATTATCTTCTACTAATTATTAATAAAAATACTTATAATATTTAATTTAGTATTTTAAATATACTAAAGGATAATATTCTTTTAGGCTATCCTTAGTTATTTAATAATAACCTTATTATTTAATAAAAGACTAAGAAGGTTTATTAAGATATTAAGGATATATTTAAATATTAATTATACTAGAGAGAATAAAAGGGTAAAGCTATACTACTAAAAGAATTAGAATCTTTTATATTAACTATAAAGAAAATAAAAATAATTAAGTTTAAAAAAAATAAATTACTAATATTACTATAATATAATGAATAATATAAAAAAATAAAATATATTTATATTAATAAAATTATAATATAATTTAAGGATAAGCTAATAGTACTTAATAAGGTACTAAGTAAAGTATAAAAAAAAAGGAATTAGGAGAATTTAAAAATACTTTTGCTAAAATACTTTACTAATATAAAAAGTATAAGAAACTATATAAGGTAATATTAAATACTAGGTTATTATTATATTTATAATAGAATTACTTTATTAAGTTAATAAATAAAAAATAACCTAAGATCTATAAGATTTATAACTTTAATAAAAAAGAACTTAAAACCTTAAGGGAATAGTTAAATAAGTAATTGGAAAAAGAATATATTTAAGTTTTTAATTTATTAATAGGATACTTTATAATATTTATACTAAAGAAAAATAGGAAATTATAATTAGTTATTAACTATTAATAACTTAATAAGATTATTATTAAAAATTAAATACTACTACTATTAATTTTTAAAATTAAAAATAGGCTAGCTACTATAAAATAGTTTACAGCTTTTAACCTAAAAGAAGCTTATAATTTTATTTAAATTAAAAAAAAAGATAAATAAAAAATAGTATTTAAAATATATTATAAATTATTTAAATATTTAATTATACTCTTTAAACTTACTAATACATTAGCTATATTTTAAAGAATAATTAATAAAATCCTTAAGGAATATATTAATAGGTTTATTATTATATACTTAAATAATATATTAATTTACTTTAATACCTTAGAAAAGTATAAGTAATATATATATTAAGTCTTAGAAATTTTATAAGTAGTAAACTTATTAGTAAAACTAAAGAAGTATTAATTTTATATATAAGAAGTTAACTTTTTAAAATATATTATTTTACTAAGATAAATTAAGATAAACCTTACTAAGGTAATAGCTATTATAAAATAAAAGGTTTTTAAAACTATTAAGGAAGTATAAAGCTTCCTTAGATTAGCTAATTACTATTAATAATTTATTTAAAATTATAGTAAAATTACTATACTACTTATAGATTTTATTAAAAAAGATTTAAATAATAAAAAAAAAATTAACTAATTAAATATATAGGAAAAGCCCTAGAAGCTTTTAAAGTACTTTAAAAAACTATTACTAGCGTACTAGTATTATAAATATATAACCTAAAGAAGCTAGTTATTATTAAAATAAATACCTTAAACTATATAATTAAAGGAGTTCTTAGTTAATAAAATAATAAAGGAATATTATATCCTATAGCCTTTTTCTTTAAGAAACTCTATAGTTTAGAATTATAATACTTTATATATAACTAAAAACTTATAGCTATTTTTAAAATATTTAAAAAATAAAAATTATATTTATTAAGTAATAAGTATAAGATTATTATATGTTCTAATTATAAGGATTTTATAAATTTTATTATAAAAAAAAATATTTTTATATAATAAAAAAAGTATTTTTAGTTTATAATTAAGTATAACTTTAAGATTATACTTTATAAAAGATTAGAAAATAGTTAAGTAAATACTTTTAACTATAAAGAAAATTATTTTAAACTAATACTAAAACTTACTTTACTAATATTTTAAGAAATAGTAAAAGGGTATTATAAATTAGTAGTTATTAATACCCTTTTTATAATTAAAGATAAAAACCTCATTTTTAATAAAATATTGTATCTATCTCACTATATTAAAATATTAAATCACACTTAGTGAATGCATCATGGATTCACAGAGAGGTGAACTGATATTTGTGCTTGGTAGTTCCAAAAGTCTAACTCTGCCCGAGACTGCCAGCTGATATTCATTAGGCTCTCCTGGTGCGGGCAAGGGAACTCTTTGCAAGAGGCTTGCAAAAGATTATGGCTTCGTGCACCTTTCCATCGGAGATCTCCTCCGGCAAGTCGTCTCATCATCCAACGCAGATAAGACTGTCATCGAATTCGTACAACGTGGAGAGCTCTTGACTAAGGAACTGCTGTTCCGAATTCTAGAACCTCATCTCGGGATTTTGAAGAGAGGATATAATATTGTGCTAGACGGTTTCCCTCGAAGACTGGATCAAGCAAAGGAATTCGAGACAATTGTATGTATCATAGAGTTGACTGATGGTTGCGGGGTACTATTTTAATGCTAATTATTTTCAGTTCCAGCGCCCACTGCTGACTTTGTTCTTCAGCTGCCCTAAAGAGCTAGCTGAAGAACGAGTTATCTGCAGGAGAGAAGGTCGAGACGGAGACAACCGGGAGACATTCCGGGAGAGATATGCCGAATTTTCAGTGCTGAACCCGCCCCTGCTTCATTATTATAACGAAAGCAGGAGACTCATTACGGCAAGCATTAAACCTAGTTTTTCATGTCAGATTCATATCACGTCGACTAACACTGAAATAGACTGATACTAGTGGTGATACTAATACCTCTTATAAGAAGCTGCTGGATATACTGCAGACTAGAGATGAATGGAGAACCGTCGTCGAGGCGTCAAATTCCACCGTTACGCCGGGATCAGGGGGTTTGCTTGGGCTATTGCAGTAATGAACTATTAGCAATTACCCCTTTCACTCTAGAGTGGCAGGTCCTTAAGTTCTTGGGCATTCCTGATGTCTATGTACTGCCTATTTTATTATGTGCTGATCTTCCTGGCCCTGACAGAGTTTGGTCTCGACGCTCATACAAATCTTAATCATCCTGAGATCGCAGCAGCTCGAAGTACGCAGTTAGTTTGCCCTTTGGCTCGCCCACGGAAAATGCCCATGCATACGTTTGCATGAATGTAACAAGTTTCTCGTCCATCAGTTGCATTTCTCTTTGCTTCTGTAGCTCATTCGGCGTGTCGTCTCCGTTGTTGCTAACTAGAACTTTCTGCAATTCGACTTCGCCAACTTGGTGATGAAAGTCCATCGTGTCGAGCACGATTCGGAACTCGCCATCAGCAATCCACGATTCTCGTGTGGTGCAGAAGGTCGCTACAGGTTGAAGGCCAAAGCTACAGGTTGCTCCTCCAATACCAATAACCCTCTTCACAAGGGCTTCGATTTCGTCCACATGACTGAGCTCTTGAAATTTCGAGTTCGTGAAATTACCGCCTTTCTTTATTTTTGCTTGCCACTCTCCATTTCGCTTTCTGACCCAGACGCCAGCTGACGAAAGCATATTCGATTTGTCGTAATATGAGTCGCGTATAGTTTCGACAGGAAGCTTCTGTAAGCTTCTAAAGTAAGGAATTCCGCCGTGCTGAGTAAGCTCGCGAACGTTCAAGGTTCGGAACTTCCTCTCTACTTCTAGGATACAAGATGCTGTGGGTAGTCGTCGGAACGCCATAGGAGGATAACTGATCGGCCGCTGGACTTCCTATCTCTAGATCTGCAGCCACCCGACGTTAGTAGGCTTTTCAAACATCACCCAGAATAGCACATTCTTAGTGGGGCTTCGGCCGCAGCCTCGATGTTCAAACGTTGTGCTCACCTTAGTTTGGCATCTTTTTCTTAGGCGGAGGAAGTGGAGCAATGATCATGGAAAAAGTAGTCGTGAGCAGTATAAATACTGTACAGGGGTTGCAAGTTAGTGACTAATTAAGTTACTAAATGCTTAGTAACCGAACAACTATTAGTTGCTAAAAAATTACTTGATAGACTAAAACTAGCGTAAAACCTGTAGTAGTTTGAAAAAATTATTCAAGTCTGTATAAATTTTTATATGTACTGTACACATTTACGTATGTATTGATACTTTAATATATACCTTAAGATAAGTATTAGCTATAGATTATCTACTGTAATACTGTACAGTACTTTAACTTATTACCTTCTCTTTTAAATTAGGCAGCAATGCGGGGTCCGCTCCTGATAGGGGTCGCCTCGGCGCCTCCTAAAAGCTACCAATTTTCTCAATCGCATACGGGTATGAAGGGAGGATGGCTATTACCACACGCGATCTTTGCTCTCCGGCTCGCCTAATGCTTGCGTTCAAACTGTTACACCTGGAGGAACTCTCATCTTATCACTTATGCAGACCTTAGTCTTTCTCTATGCGTATTGATGTAACACGCCTGCCTGCAACACAGCCTTGACATACAATCACTTAAGAAGAGGGCCATGGACCTGCCAGGAGCAGAACATAGGGTCCAATCATCTCATGATCCTCTGGTATTGAAGCATTAGCGGTAATTGGTGAAATTCTAATTTGATGCTCTTCAACGATCTGACCCTAGCTTCATCAGGCAAATAGGCCTTCTGAACCTCGTTTCCGTTTTCTGGTATTCCTTCTTATACCTCGCAGCATATCGCGATGGAAGCCCAGAACTTGTTGTGCGGATGCAATTTCTTGTGATTTCGTCCTGCGTCTTGACTTGTCCATAATTTGGGCAGAGAGGGCCAAAATCACACTGATCGATTGCAGGTCGGCTATCTGGGTAGCGTCTAACACGTCTTGTCCACTTGGGTTTTTTTCCGCTCCAATGACGCGTGCCATGGCCTTGGCAAGAGGAAGATGAACAGCTTCGTTCCTCGCAAACCATACTGCATGGCATGGTTTCGCATTGTCAATCTATATATTAAGCGCTTCTGCGCGACGATAAGCTGTACGAAGAGGCCTTTTTGACTTTGGTATAGGGTCGTGACTGTCGTTCCACTTGATTTTCAGAAGACGGTAATTCTCATCAATGTATAGGCTCCAGGCCTCAACTTCCTGCGGAGACATATCGGCAGTCGCAATTTAGGATCGCGTTCCTTGATTGTAGCAGCCGATACTCTGCCCACGGCGCATAGCGTCGGCCAGCGCGGTCAACTTCCGTTGGAGAACATCGATCGAGTCACCTTTTTCGGGGATTGGTAACTTGTCGATGTGACTCACGAACTCAATAGTTGACTCAGCTGAGCCTTCCGTCGATAAGGTCTTCGACTTAATCGCAATTTCCATTGCGTTCACCAGCCGAGCGGTTGGGTAGGTATCTGTTGCGCTGCGCTGCGCTGAACCTGGGACGTCAGCGTATTTTATGACTCTTACTCTCTGAACATAACACGAACCTCTGGCAGGAATGTGGGATTGGGGGTTGCCTTGGGCACCAATTACTCATATATTAGTTGGCGCCAGTTGAAGTCATTTCCACACTCAGCTACAGATGAAAAAGCCGGCTGTGGCCATACGCAGTGTGCTTTGTGGATATGAAGTATATGGAATCCAGTTGTGCACCTCCTTATATTCTACCATGTAACTCAGCGACGTCTTTATTAAACAAATTTACAGCCTATTGGTAAATATATATCACTTATCATCTTTTTTTTTTTTTTTGCCATATCTCCCACCTGACATCCTCGCTTGTCACTGGTGCTCTCCCACACATAATATCGTAAGTCGGCACAGCCTGGCTTTCAGGTGGCCTATCAGATTTTGTATCATCCACGTTAGGTCCAGACGTATTGTAACACTTTCATTGGTCTTGTATGTCTTAATTGAGAGAAGAGGTAGCTTGCTCTTCAAGTAGATATGCAGACATGTGAAAGATAGCATTTTGGATTACGATTGTAATGTTGGTATTGCGATCCCAGTCATTGCTACGATACATCTGGCCATAAGGCATGCGTTGTTTCTTAAATCACCCATTGGTCCTGCCCTAATAACCCCGCACCGCCATTCCCAGCTTCATCATTAAGCGAACCATGCCTATTCCCGCCGCCAGCAGTTATAATCAGATTCTACACTTTCCCTTAAGTCTAGTTGATAAATTCCCTCAGTCACACCTTGCCATACAACTGTTCATTTTTACCGTTCATACTTCTCAAACTCACTATCGCTTAGTCTTCATGGATGTTATCAACTCACACTGTATATCCGAATCTCGTGATTGGGCGAAAGATCGGAAATTCATGCCTAGCCAACGCTACGCCGCAAACATAAACCTAAACAGGGTAGAAATTCACGACCATGATAATTCTTTTACCTATTGGACCTATATAGCATGTGAATATGCCGAACCTTGTACATGCTGTGGCATACCTCCGCCACATCTCGATTGCATAGTTATTGCAGTGGACGGCGCTTGTAGACGGAATGGCACTGCCGACGCCAGGGCAGCCGTTGGAGTTTTTGTTGCCAAGCAGTCCGAGCACAACATGAGCTTTGTTTTGACAGATTCGAAAGCAACGAACCAGATTGCAGAGTTAAGAGCCGGAATCCTTGGCCTTGAACAGGCCATCAGTATTCGAAATAAGGGGTAGGGGGGCTGAAGCTGCAGCAGGTGGTAATCAAGGCGGACTCAGAGTACTTGGTCAAAGGTATGACTGAACGGGTATTCAAGTGGAAAAACAATGGCTACATGACGTCGAGGGGAACAAAGGTTATAAATGGGGAGCTTTTCCGGAAACTTGAGAGACTGGTGGCCCAGTTGAATGGGCTTGGAGTGGAGGTTCTTTTCTGGCATGTACCAAGAGACTGCAACAAAATGGCGGATGAGTTGGCTAGACTTGCTCTGGTAAATAGTTAGCCACTACTCCATTCATGATATCTTATTCTTTTTTTCAACTTCTACTATAATACAGCTCTTTCTGCATCGAGTGGCATGAGGAGAAGCTCTTCTAATTGGCATTGCGCCGCCCGCATCTCAGTGGCAACTAGATCCCTTGGGCCTGCCATCGAGAATCGCAACTTTCCGTAGCCGAGGCCTTCATCATTGTCAGGCCAGATAGGACACTGTAAAACAGGTCAAGGATTTCTTACAGGAGAATGGTTTCGTGGTACGTCAATTCGAGGGAGAACTATGATTAGAGATTGCTACGGAGAGAAAATAGTTGTTGAAGAATATTCACAAGATGTATGCTACATGATACTTGTATGTTAATGCTAATTCATGCTTCAAAAATATATTAAAAGCTCGAAAAATATCACATTCTCAAGCCATCACTGGCAACTGCCTGAATGATTGCTTGGCCTAAACCCGTCCGGAGTACTCCGTACAGTCTAATACTTTTGAATCGTGACTCCAAATGAAGAAAACAAAATGTCTCGGTAATTTGTTTCTGGTGACCTTTAGCGTTCGCCAGGAGTAATTAGTACTGTGCTTCATCCTCTCAATTGGTATATGCGAGGGGCTGATGAGGATCAGCGCAGCTCTCGTCTGTATACGTGGAAGTAGGCCGTATAAGCAGGGCAGTGTATAGTTCATCCAAATGCCAGATTACCAGCTTCAGCTTGTTGTACTGTCCTTGGCTGCCTTGCTGTATTTAATAGATGTTTCCGTGATGAGCGCCCGGCTATGAAGGAGTTGAGCCGATGCTGTCGAACACATTGAGTCTACCTTCACTAAGCGACGCCCTTTCTTCAGCAACAACACGATTAAGAGAGGTTACTAAGACGCTGAGTAGCCCATCTAAACCGGGAGAAACCTCTACTTTGTGCGGCAAACTGGCCCATGCATCCGCTCCAAGACGCCTGAAATCCCTTTATTGTTGCCTTCTTCGGCGTCACGAACATCAACGATGCCCCTCGCTGCGCCCTTCAGCTTTTCCATGTATACGCATCGATGCCCATCTTTGTGCCCCGCGCCTCCACGTCGCTCTCCAACGCCAAACGACGTTACCACACTTGTCATCCCGTCTGGCGTGCAAAATGCCGGCAGCATAAACGTCAAACTCCTTCCATCTCCCGTCAGCGCTACCTGTACGATCAGCCAATCTCCGTGCACCACGACCTCGATCACCCGCTTCTGTGATCCGCAGAATGCCGTCGCATGCCCCGCCAGTTGCTTCAACTGCCCCTGCATATCCGCTCGGTGTAACCGGATTGAACCGCTGCCGCCGCAAATGGCGTGGTTCCCTTCTCACAAGCGATCTATGACCTCGAAAATGGAACCCGAGCTGTTTTGGGTGTGGCAAAACTACACTTGCAACTAACCGTCCGCCTTGATTCATGATTCTGATTTTGCCAATGCCGAGAAGGAAGCTACTAGAAGTTTGAGAAGTTTTACTTGCAGGCTATTGTTCCCCACACTAGCCTCCAATAATGTTATAAGCCGGTTGTTAGAAGTCTAGCAAATCTCCTCTCAGGATAGTTCCCCAGTGAGTCTTATCATTTACTTCCGAGTTCCACCGTATCGCCAGTAAGCTTTTCAGAAACATAATTGGGCTCTTCTTGAACTTGGTAAGTGTATCGCCAGACTAAACAATGAATCCATCTAGCTCCACGGTAACACCGCCTCTAGTAGGACTATATGATAAGTTTAGTAGCTTACATACTTTATAGTAATTATCTTTCGAGTTGATATATAATTGACCACCGAAGAGATTAAGTAAAATTTGTAAGCGAGAGGGAAGATACTAATTTTTAGGAAGAGCAGGGATTATATATAGCTTTAGGCTTTTTAGTAAAGTATATACTGGGCTTAATAGTAGTAAATAAAGATGTAAATAAATATACTCCAACTTAGCTATTAGTAGCTTAAGCTCCTGTACTTTATATAGGCTAATAACTAGCAGCTATTACATAGTACTATCCTACTGTACTTAACTTAATATCTACTATACTAAACGTTAATAAAAGTTATTATTATCGTCCTTTTTTTTTAATATTACCGCTAATATAAAGTGTAACGAACCGGGTCCTATAGGCACTATAGGTTAGCTGTTTCTAAGGGACAAACCTTAGAGTGGTTCTATGGTTTATATTAGCGGAGCGATTAAGTCGGTAATAGGTAATCTTATTACCAGCTAGTAATATAAATAAGAGTAGATATCTATATTTTAATTTAATTATATTATAAACGCTGTAATAATAATTAGCTATTTAAGTATTTTTAATAAGTGATATAAAGTAAACTTATATACTTAGTTAGCTAGGCTGGATTATTAATAAGTATAGATAATCCTATTATAAATTATTTTAAAGTTTTAATAATCCGTTAATAAATTATTAAATTATTATAATAATTTAATAATCTATTTCTAATTAATTAATTAGTCTATTGTTTATTTAAAACCAACTACTTTATAGGCCTATTATTATAACTATAAAAGCTAGGTTATAATATAATATCCCTCTTTTATTAGTCTTATCCTTAAGACTTTATTATAAGTAGTATATTCCTTATATATTTATAAGTAAATACTCTTTATCTTATTTTTATTATTTCTATTTAGCTAACTTATTTAACTATAATAAATTATATTACTAAAAGTCTTTATTTAAAAATACAGAAGTAGAAGAGTTTTTTTAAGTTTATTTTAAAAAGTACTAAAAAAATAAATAAGTATTATTCTTTTTATATTTTAAAAAAGTTTAATAAGTATTTACTATTTTTAAATAATTCTTTATAATACTTAAATTATATATAACTTAATAAATTATACTATAATGTAAGGGGTTTAACTACTAATTAATTAAATTAGGTATTTACTTAATATTTCTAATTAAAAAATAAACTTAAATTTACTAAAAATACTTTAGCTAAACTAACTATAAAGGTTTCTTAATTATAAAAACAAAAGAAGATTTAGTATAAGTAAATATATTATATTATTACGTAGGATATTACTAATTTAAATAAGTTAGATAAGGTTAAGCATAAGGAAGTAGAGGCCGCTTATTAGGCTGTAATATTATTACTTAATCTAACTAATTCTATAACTATAGGTTCTATAGTTAACGCTATTAATTAAAATACTTTTAACCCTTTTTTACTAAACTTAGACTTTAGTAGAAGTTATTTATAAAGTTTTTTAAATACTTAAGGTCCTTAATAATTTACTATAATTTTTCTATTTTATTATAGCCTTTTTATTTTACTAAGTATTTAGTTTATTAAGTATTTTTATTAAATCCTATTATTTTAAGCTTTTTAACTTTATATTTAAGTTCTTTACCTTAAATAATAATTTTATCCTATATAACTTTACTTATTTTTTTATTTATTAATACTTTTTCTAATAATAAAATATAAAAATTTAAATATATAGTTCTTCCTTATTTCCCTAAGGTAAGTAGAAAATCTATTTTGTAATTAACAGGTCTAATTTTCTTTATAACTTTATAAAGTTTAAGTTTCTTAAAATTAAGTTTATTACTTAGCTTATTTATCTTAATATTTAACTACTTATTATTTTATAAGTATTAAAGTAGGTAGACTATATCTCCCTCCTTAAAGGTTAATTCTTTAATCTTTTTTATATTTGTAAATTTAGCTATTTATTATTTAATAAATTTAAGTTATACTTATAATTCTTAATATAGTTTTTTAAGTTTATTAGCTATAATAATAGTTTTATTAGTATTTTCTCTTTTAATAGGTAGCTAATATAGATTTAGTTTAAACCTATAATTTACGTAAAATAGTAAGTAGTTTATAAATTCTACTAGTATACTATTATAAAATACTTAGGTAGTTAGTAAGTATTTTACTTAATTATCTTAATTAAAGTTAACGTAGTATTATAAGTATATTTTAATAATTTAATTAATTTATTTTATTTATTTATTTATTTATAGGTAGTAAACTATACTAGCTTTATATTTTAATCTAATTTATACTATAAGTAATTACTAAAATTTTAATATAAACGTTAATCCTTTATTAAAGATAATCTTATTTAGTAGTCTATAGTTTACGTAAATATATTAGAAAAATATATAAGCTAAATCTTTTATAAAGCTTTTTTCTATTACTAAGATAAAGTAAATTATTTTTAAAAGTTAATTAACTATTATAAAGATACTATTTTAAGTATTATTAGTTATAGGTTCTTTTAAAGGTAGAAGCTTTATAATATAGTTAAATATTATTAATTCCTAATTTCTAACTAAAACTAATAAAGGTTATAGTTTTCTATAAAGAAAATAGTATAATACCTTAGCTTATTTATATATTATATATTCTAATATAACCTTTTATACTTACTTTTTAATACCTTTAAATTTAAAGTATTATATAATTTATTATATAGTTTTTCTAATTCTATAGTATTTATTAAGCTTATATATATAAACTAATTTTACTACTTTACTT
>NW_020209304.1:0-23757 GCF_003025095.1 Trichoderma harzianum CBS 226.95
TAACCCTAACCCTAACCCTAACCCTAACCCTAACCCTAACCCTAACCCTAACCCTAACCCTAACCCTAACCCTAACCCTAACCCTAACCCTAACCCTAAAATACCCTTAGTTACTTAAAAATAACTTTATTATTTAATAAAAAACTAAAAAGGTTTATTAAAATATTAAAAATATACTTAAGTATTAACTATACTAAAAAGAATAAAAAAGTAAAGCTATATTATTAAAAAAACTAAAATCCTTTATATTAATTATAAAAAAAATAAAAATAATTAAGTTTAAAAAAATAAATTACTAATACTATTATAATATAATAAATAATATAAAAAAGTATAATATATTTATATTAATAAAATTATAATATAATTTAAAAATAAACTAGTAGTATTTAATAATATATTAGGTAAAGTATAAAAAAAAAAAACTAAAAAAACTTAAAAATACTTTTACTAAAATACTTTACTAATATAAAAAATATAAGAAATTATATAAGGTAATATTAAATATTAAGTTATTATTATACTTATAATAAAATTACTTTATTAAGTTAATAAATAAAAAATAACCTAAGACTTATAAAATTTATAACCTTAATAAAAAAAAAAATTAAAGCCTTAAGAGAATAATTAAATAAATAATTAAAAAAAAATATATTTAAGTTTTTAATTTATTAATAAAATACTTTATAATATTTATACTAAAGAAAAATAAAAAGTTATAATTAATTATTAATTATTAATAACTTAATAAAATTATTATTAAATATTAAATACTATTATTATTAATTTTTAAAATTAAAAATAAGCTAGTAATTATAAAATAATTTATAGCTTTGAATTTAAAAAAAGCTTATAACCTTATTTAAATTAAGGAAAAAAATAAATAAACAATAATATTTAAAATATACTATAGATTATTTAAATATTTAATTATACTTTTTAAATTTATTAATATATTAATTATATTCTAAAAAATAATTAATAAAGTCCTTAAAGAATATATTAATAAGTTTATTATTATATACTTAAATAATATATTAATTTATTTTAATATTTTAAAAAAGTATAAGTAATATATATATTAAATCTTAGAAATACTATAAGTAGCTAACTTATCAATAAAATTAAAAAATATTAGTTTTATATATAAAAAATTAATTTCCTAAGGTATATTATTTTACTAAAATAAATTAAAATAAACCTTACTAAAATAGTAGCTATTATAAAATAAAATGGTTTTAAAATAAGTAAAAAAATATAAAGTTTCCTTAAATTAGCTAATTACTATTAATAATTTATTTAGAACTATAGTAAAATTACTATATTACTTATAGATTTTACTAAAAAGGATTTAAATAATAAAAAAGAAATTAATTAATTAAATATATAAAAAAAGCCTTAGAAACTTTTAAAATACTTTAAGAAGCTATTATTAATATACTAATATTATAAATATATAACCTTATAAAGCTAGTTATTATTAAAATAAATACTTTAAATTATATAATTAAAAAAGTTTCTAATTAATAAAATAATAAAGGAATATTATACTTAGTAACCTTTTTTTTTAAAAAAACTTTATAATTTAAAATTATAATACTTTATTTATAATTAAAAACTTATAATTATGTTTAAAGTATTTAAAAAATAAAAATTATATTTATTAAGTAATAAATATAATATTATTATATATTTAAATTATAAATATTTTATAAGTTTTATTATAAAAAAAATAAATATTTATATATAATAAAAAAAATATCTTTAGTTTATAACTAAATATAACTTTAAAATTATACTTTATAAAAAATTAAAAAATAATTATATAAATACTCTTAGTTATAAAGAAAATTACTTTAAGTTAATACTAAAACTTATTTTACTAATATTTTAAAAAATAGTAAAAAAGTATTATAAATTAATAGCTATTAATATTGTTTTTATTATTAAAAATAAAAACTTTATTTTTAATAAAATTAAAAATAAAGTTAGTAATTAAATATTAAATTAATTCTTTAAAAATATAACCTTTATAAAAAGAATTTTATATTAAAATAAAAAAAATCTAAGTATTAGAATTACTATAGAAAAAAATAATAAAAATAGTTTATAAATATTTACTATATAAATATATAGGAGTTACTAAAATACTATAATAAGTATAATAATATTATACTTTTATAAATATAAAGAAAGTTATTAAGGAAATTATTTAATTATATATTTTATATATAAAAATAAAGTTTAATTAATAAAAACCTTATAGTAAACTATAATTATTACTAATATTAAAGTACCTTTAAAGCTTTATTTTATTTAATTATATTATTAAACTACTATTATTAAAAAAGCTTATAATAAATATAATATATAATAATATTTTTATTATTATTAATAAATTAATAAAATAAAGTATTTTTATTTTATATAAAAAAGAAAGTATAGTAAAAAAACTAGGCTATATAATATAAAAGTATATAACTTTAAAATATAAATTACCTATAGAAATTATCTTTAATAAAAAATTAATATTTATATTTAAATATTAGTAAAGTATTATAGTAAAAATGAAAATCAATTATATAATTAATATTACTTATTATTTTTAAATAAATAACTAAATAAAATATATTAACTAAATTATTAAAGTATATTTATAAAGCTATATTAACTTTAATTAAAATAACTAAGTAAAGTACTTACTAAATATAGAATTCTTTTATAATAATTTAGTTTTTAAATTAATAAAGCTTTTACTATTTTAT
Source organism: Trichoderma harzianum CBS 226.95 (assembly GCF_003025095.1). Taxonomy (NCBI): domain Eukaryota; kingdom Fungi; phylum Ascomycota; class Sordariomycetes; order Hypocreales; family Hypocreaceae; genus Trichoderma; species Trichoderma harzianum. The sequence goes on from NW_020209304.1 coordinate 2,766, forward strand.
ACTAATAAAAAATATTATTTATAAATATATAAAATACTATTAAAAAAAAGAAAATATATAAAAAGTAATACTTAAGGTTAATAAACTTAAAAAATTATATTAAAAACTATATATATAACTTAAACTTATATAAAAATATATAAAAAAGTATATAAATTAAAAAAGCTTAAAAAACTAATCTTTTAAGAAGAAGATATAGTCTACCTACTTTAATATACCTAAGGAGAAAAATAAACTAATATTAAAATAAATAAGCTAAGTAATAAACTAAATTATAAAAAAGTTAAGCTTTATAAAATTTTAAAGAAAATTAATAAAGTTAATTATAAACTAAACTTTTTAAAATAATTAAATAAATAAAGAAAATTAATATATTTAATTTTTTATATTTTACTATTAAAGAAAGTATTAATAAATAAAAATATAAAAGAATTTATTAAAGATAAAATTATTATTTAAAGTAAAGAACTTAAATATAAAGTTAATAAAATAATATTATTAAAAATAAATAAAAAAAAACTAATAAACTTTAATACTTAATAAAATAAAAAAAGTATAATAAAAACATAAATAACTAGGAATTTAAAAGTATTTAAATATATTAGTATTATTTTAAAAGCCTTTTAAAATAAACTTTATAAATAATTATAAGTAAAATAAAAATAAATATAAGAAGAATTAAAATACTTTACAAAAACTGAGAAAATAATAAAAAAGTACCTTTTATTAAGGTAAAAAGATCTAGACTTAAGAATACTAAATTAATATTTAAAAAAAGCTAATTAACCTTATTTATAAACTATATATTATAAAAAAGTTATACTTTCTTACGCTATATATAAGCTAGTTTAGCGTACTTTTTTTTTTTTAATAATTTACTTTCTTTATTTCATTAGTACTTAATTTATAATTTACTATCTTTATACTATAGGTATAAAATAAATAATATAACTTCTATAGCCTTATAAAATAAGCTAAGGCTTTATTATACTTTACCTTTTACTAAGTAAAAAGTTCTTTATAATACTTTTATTAAGTAATTAATACCTCCTTTATAAGCTTTTTCTAATACTTTAACTATTTAAGCTCCTTTATAATATAGTTAATTAAAATAATATTAATATAAATAATAACTAAAAGAAAATACTATATTTATAAAAAGATATAAAAATAAAAAAGTTATTATATAAATAACCTAGATAATAATAATATATATATATATTACTACCTTTAATAATTAAATAAAACTATTTACTTAAATAGTAAAAATAAAGTAATACTTTAAAACTAAAAAAATAAATAAAAGCTATATAGGAATAATATTTCTTTATAAACTTTAATTTAAACTTTTTTATATAGTTAAATATAATAGTAATTAAAAAAGAAAAGTACTTACCTAAATAATAAAGGGGGCTATAATACTTATATAGGAAGTAGCTTAAACCTTAAGGATAAAATTAACAGAAGGGGAGTACTATATTATAAACTAATATATTTATAATTATAATAATAAACCTATAGGGTAAGTACTATAGAACTATAATAGACTAAAGAATTAATTATAAAACAGCTTATGTAATAGTAAATAAGCTAAGTAAGCTACTTTTTATTTAGGAAACTAGCTTACTTTAAGATAAGTAAGCTTAAGTAAGCTCCTTACTATATATTTATTTTATAATATTTATTTAAAATAATTTAGATAGCTAGTTATAAATATAGAATAATACTTAATTATACTTATAGAGTATTATCTACTAATTATATAAATATAACCCCTTATTTTTATTTATTACCTACTGATTTAGCCTAGCCTATCTGCTAATATAAACCTAGTATAAGGTTTATCCCTTAGGAATCCTTCTTATACTAATCCTATAGGAGCTTATGTAACGAACCGGGTCCTATAGGTACTATAGGTTAGCTGTTTCCAAGGGACAAACCTTAGAGTAGTTCTATGGTTTATGTTAGCGGAGCAATTAGGTCGGTAACGGGCAATCTTATCACCAGTTAATAATACAAATAAGAGTAGATATCTGGGTTCTAATCTGATTATATTATAAACGCTGTAATAATAACTAGCTATTTAAGTATTCTAATAAGTAATATAAAGTAAACTTATATATTTAGTTAACCTAAACTAGATTATTAATAAGTGTAGATAATCCTATTGTAGATTATTTTAGAGTTTTAATAATCCGTTAATAAATCATTAGATTATTGCAATAATTTAATAATCTATTCCTAATTAGTTAGTTAATCCGTCGTTTATCTAAGACTAACTACCCTATAGGCCTATTGTTGCTATTATAAGAGTTAGGTTGTAATACGATGTCCCCCTCCTGTTAGTTTTATCCTTAAGACCTTGCTATAAGTAGCGTATCCCTATACACTTATAGGTAGGTGCTCCTTATTTTATTTTTATTACTTTATTCAGCTGACTTACTTAACTATAATAGATTATATTACTAAGAGTTTTTATTTAAAAATGCAGAAGTAGAAGAGTTTTTTTAAATTTATTTTAAGAGGTACTGAAAAAATAGATAAGCGCTATTCCTTCTGTATTTTAAAAAAGTTTAATAAATACTTATTATCTTTAGACGACTTTTTATAATATTTAAATTACGTATAACTAAATAAATTATACTACGATATAAAAGGTCTGACTGCTAATTAGTTAGATTAGGTATTTACTTAATATTTCTAATTAGAAGATAAGCTTAAATCTGCTAAGGATACTTTAGCTAAAATAGCTGCAAAAGTTTTTTAATTACAAAAATAAAAGAAGATTTAGTATAAGCGAATATGTTATACTATTGCACAGAGTATTACAGATCTAGAGGAATTAGATAGGGTTAAGCGTAAGGAAGCGGAGGCCGCTCATTAGGCTGTAATATTATTACCTAATCCAATTAGTTCCGTAACTGCGGATTCCGTAGTTAACGCTGTAAATTAGAATGCTTTTAACTCTTCTTTACTAAACCTAGACTTTAATAAAAGTTATTTATAAAGTCTTTTAAGTATTTAAGGTCTTTAATAGTTTACTATAATTTTTTTATTTTATTATAGCTTTTTTATTTTACCAGGTATTTAGTTTATTAAGTATCTTTATTAAATCTTATTATTTTAAGTTTCTTAACCTTATATTTAAGTTCTTTGCCTTAAATAATAATTTCGTCTTATATAACTTTACCTATTTCTTTATTTACTAGTGCTTTTTTCAATAGTAAAATATAAAAATTTAGATATATAGTTCTTCTTTATTTTCCTAAGGTAAGTAAAAGATCTATTTTGTAATTAATAGGTTCGATTTTCCTTATAACTTTGTAAAGTTTAAGTTTCTTAAAATTAAGTTTATTACTTAGCCTGTTTATCTTAATATTTAGCTGCTTATTATTTTATAAGTGTTAAAGTAGGTAAACTATATCTTCCTTTTTAAAGATTAGTCCTTTAATCCTTCTTATATCTGTAAATTTAGCTATTTATTATTTAATAAATTTAAGTTATATTTGTAATTTTTAATGCAGTTTTTTAAGTTTGTTAGCTATAATAATAGCTTTACTAGTATTTTCTCCTTTAATAGGTAGCTAATGTAGATTTAGTTTAAACCCGTAATTTATGTAAAATAGTAAGTAGTTCATAGATTTTACTAGTGTGCTGTTGTAAAATGCTTAAGCAGTTAGTAAGTATTTTACTTAATTATCTTAATTAAAGTTAACGTAGTATTATAAGTATATCTTAATAATTTAGTTAATTTATTCTGTTTATTTATCTATCTAAGGGTAGTAAGCTATACTAGCCTTATATTTTAGTTTAATTTATACTATAAGTAATTACTAAAATTTTAATATAAACGTTAATCCTTTATTAAAGATGATTTTATTTAGTAGTCTATAGTTTACGTAAATATATTAGAAAAAAACATAAGCTAAGTCTTCTATAAAGCTTTTCTTTTTTATTAAAATAAAGTAAGCCTTTTTTAAAAGTTAGTTAACTACTATAAAAATGCTATCCTAAGTATTATTAATTATAGGTTCCTTTAAAGGTAGGAGCTTTATAATGTAGTTAAATATTATTAATTCTTAATTTTTAACTAAAACTAGTAAAGGTTATAGTTTTTTATAAGGAAGATAGCGTAATACCTTAGCTTGTCCGTATATTATATATTTTAATATAACCTTCTGTACCTATTTTTTAATACCTTTAAATTTAAAGTATTATATAATTTATTATATAGTTTTTCTAATTCTGCGGTATTCGTTAAGCTTATATACGTAGACTGATTTTACTACTTTGCTTCGTAAGCCTTCTGGTACCTAGATAAGTTTATTTAGTATTAGGTATTTAGTATTTATAGAAATACTTTTTAGATATTATTTATTCTCCTAGTTTTTAATATATTCCTTTATATTATTAATAATTAGGTTATCTATCTTAATTTAGTATAAGGTATTAATTAATTAAATAACTAAGTCTTTATATTAATTTTTCTTTAGTATTTATACTTTAACTTCTGGAATTTCCTAAAAGTAGTTTAGGCATTTGCTAAATACGTTAGCGTATCCGTTGTCTGCTTTATTATAGTATTTAATAATAAGCTTAAATTTAGAAAGTTGCTTATAGTATTTAACTTATTTATAGGATAATTCTTATATTATTATAAAGTAAGTAATATTCCGGTAATTTATAAGGATTATTATTAAAAATTAACTTCCTTTATAATAGTATCTCTAATACTACTTACTAAGCGCTTAGTATATGGTTAGGAATTCCTTATTATAAATAAGGTATCTTAGTTTTAGTTTATATAGTTTTTTAAAGAAATAAGTAATAGGCCTAAGTCTCTTCTTCTTTATATTATCTAGTTGGCTAAGTACTCCTCCAATTACGTAATCTAAGGCGTTGGTTTTAATTATAATAGGTTTATTTAGGTTAAATATTATAAGTACTAGTGCACTAGTGAAAGCTTATTTAAGGTGTTTAAAGGCTGTTAGAGTATCTTATATTAATTTAAATTTAATATTTTTTTTTATTAAGTTTGTAAATAGTATAGTAATTTTTAAGAAGTCCTTAATAAAACGTTAATAGTAATTAATAAGTCTTAAAAAGCTTTATACTTACTTAACGTTCTGCAGTAGTTTCTAATTATTAATTACCTTAAGTTTCTTAGGGTTTATTTAGACTTTGCCTAGGGTAATAATATATCCTAAAAATATAACCTTCTATATATAGAAGTTATATTTCTTAGGTTTTACTAGGAGTTTATTATCTTAGAGTATTTATAATACCTTCTTAATGTATTCCTTATGTTCTTCTAAGTTCTTAGAGTAGATAAGGATATTATTAAGGTATATAATAATAAAATAATCTATGTAATCTTATAATACGTAGTTAATTATCTTTTGGAATATTGCTGGGGTGTTTGTAAGTCTAAAAGGTATTACCTGGTATTCGTAGAGTCTATATTTAATACGGAAGGCGGTTTTCTATTTATTGCCTTTCTTAATTTAAATAAGGTTGTATACTCCTTTAAGGTTTAACGAAGTAAAGATATTAGCTCCTGTAAGCTAGTCTTTAATTTCTAAAATTAATAGTAATAGTATAATATCTTTTTTAGTTATTATATTTAATTATTAATAGTCTATAATAAGTTAAAGTTTACTATTCTTTTTAGGTATAAATATAACTGGATATCCTACTAAGGATTTAGAAGGTTTAATATAACCTTTTTTTAGCTAGTCCCTAATTTATTTATTAAGTGTTTTAAGCTCGGTAGTACTTAGGTTATAGATCTTGTTAAACGTTAAGGCTTTATTATTTATAAGTTTAATCTTATAATTCTATTAGCTGTATTTTAGTAGTCTAGTGTTTAATTCTTTATTAAAGACTAGTATATACTAGAGGTCTATTAGTATATTCTTTAAACGTTTTAGTGTTTATTAGTTTTAGTAGTATAATTCCTTAACTTTTTATATAATTAAGTTTAGAAATTTAAGCTGTTTCTTTTTAGGTTTTTTAATATATTTAATTGTTCTTAGGAACTTCTTTGGCTTTTTAAATTATACTTGTTTTATAACTTTTTTCTTTTCTATGTATTTTTGTATTTTTTTATTTAATACAGGGGTTACTGATCCTATTGTCGGGGATATTATAGTATCCTATTAATCCTCCTGATTTAGTTATAGTTTTGCTGTAATGTTGGTTGGTTAGGCGCAAGGTCGCTATGTTATATAGCCTCCCTTTTAATTAACATTAGGGTTATGCAACTTAAGCTAATTATATTCTAAGAGTATATTATATCCTGAGATATTTATAATATTAAACTTAAAGTAGTTAATTATTTTACTAAACTGGATTTTAAGGTAATTAGTTTTGCGGTTAACGGTTCTATTATTATAAGTAAATAGCTGCTGTTTAATATTTATAAGCGTATATAGTTTCTCCTTCTTACGATTAGTTAACTGTAGGCGGTTAACTAGTTGAGGTGTAATATAACTTATTATAGCTCCAGAGTTTATATAGATTGTAATTAGATATCCTTTTAAGGTGCCTGGTATTTAGAATTTTTATAGTTTTTTTCCTTCTATAAAGGTATTTAGGTTATAGTAGGTTATATTATTAGCGCTGTTGTAGTAATTATTACCGTAAGGGTTAATATTAATATTATCTAGGTCTAAGGTGATTTATTTTAGTTTTTTATTTTAAATATTATAGCGTTTATACTAGGTGTATTTAGGTTTAGGTATATATCTGGTGGTGAGCTTATGGTATTTCCGAAGGTTGTTTTAGTTAATTCCTTATAGTTTATTATCGTTATTATACTTTATAAGGTTAAATCCTTATTATTCTAGTTTATTAGTAACATATACAAGGGCTTAGTGTTAGTACTGGTATTTCTTATAACAGTCTTTATTATAAAGTGTGAATTTTTTTTATTTATATTTAGCGGCTTTATAATCCTTATACTATTTATTAAGCTTAGTTATAATATATTATTTATATAATAGTAGTTTATAGTTAATAATATTAACTTTATTATATTAGTTAGTAAGTAGGATATTATTAACGTAGTATAGGATTAATTCTAGTATCTTAGCTATTAGGTATTTATCTACGTTAGTCTTAATGTATTATTAAAATTAATTTCTGGGTAATTAAATCTAGTCGTAGGTAGTACTTAGATTAATTTATTTAATTTATTTTTATTATTTAAGGAGTTTTTAGTAATCTTTAAGTTCCTTATATTATATAATTTTATTATAGTATTTATTTTCTTTAATAATACCTTATATTTTATATTAGTCTTTATATTATTCCTAGTCCGCTATAGTTATTTTATAAGGATAGTAAATACTTTTAGGTTTTACTAACTTATATTAGTTATATATATGTTTTTTAAGGTTATTAATTTCTTCTTAAGTTATTCCTTTGTAAAGGTTATATTATATTAAAGGCGCTATATTTAGAAGATTTTTATTATACTAGTGTATAGCTTTATTTTATTTTTATTTTTAAAGTATTTCTTCCTTATCCTTAAATTTATTATTTTATTCTTACTTATTAAAGTTTTGTTAAATAAGTTATTTAATATAGCTGAGGTCCTCCTAGGTAACTTTTTTAAGTGTATTTAAGGTTTATATATACCCTTTAGGGTATTATCTTAATCTTTATTTATTACTATAATAGGTTTAATAATTATTATTATAGTACATTAAGAAGTATAAGATATTATAGTCTTCCGAGGGTTATATAGTATTAATAGCTTGGTTTTCCTTAGGCTTTAGGATAGGCGTAAATTTTTTATTTCCTATCTTTTTAGTAGGTTTTTAATAGTACTTTTTTATATATTTTTTTTCTTTATAGTTGTAGTATTTAACGTTCTTACGTTAAGCCTTAATAGTACTAAGGTCTATTAGGCCTGGTTATTTATTATTAAAAGAGGTAATATAATTGTTTTACTTTTTTCCTTAGTTAGCTTAGTATCCTTAAGTTTACTTAGGTTAGACGTTATAAAAGTTCCTATTCTTTTCTTACTTTTGTTTTTTTTATTATTTTTAATTATAATTGTCGATTTTAATAGCTTTTTAGGTATAGTTAGTAAAGGTTATCTTTTTATAGTTAATTTTAAAGAGTTTATCCTTAACTTTAGGTTTTATACTATTATAATAGACTTCCTTTTTTATTTCCTTAGTTTAGTTAACTTTAGTTAATAGGCGTAAGAAGGTTAAAGTATACTTACTTAGTAGTCCTTTTTAGGTAATAAAATAAAGTTTTTACTTAACCTTTTGTTATTTATTTATAATACTAAAGGATTTCCTAAGTTACTTCTAAAATTCTATATATTTAATATAGATTTTTTTAGTTTACGTTTTAAGCTTTTTTAAATTAATCTTTCTTTCTTTGTAATTTTATATAATAGGTTAAAACTATGTTTTAGCGTTTTTTATAAAGCAGCTGCCTATAAAAATAACTTTATCTTCGTTATTTTTTAAGGTATAAAGGAAGTATTTAAAATAGATTATAAGTTTTAAGAAGAATTTATCTATCTTACGTAGATCTTTGTCAAAGGGTTTAGGCTTCATTAGTTTAATAACCTCACCTTTTTCTTTTTTCCTATCTTAAAGGTTCTAAAGCTAGGTTTTAAAAGCTTTAAACTCGGCCTTTAATTTATTATAATTAGCTTAATTAGCTATATTTTCGGCTGGTGTATTTTTAAGCTTAATGTTACTGTTGTAATTACTTTAAGCTTCGCTTTTGTAATTAATATTATTATTTAAAACTCTAAAGCTTATAGGTTACTAAGTTCTTAGTATTTTATTACCCGTAGGTCTAAGGTAACTGTCTGAACAAGAGTTATTATTATATAATAAACTAGGTCCTATAGGTACTATAGATTAGCTATTTCTAAGGGATAAACCTTAGAGTGGTTTTATAGTTTATATTAGCGGAGTAATTAGGTTGGTAATAGGTAATTTTATTACTAGTTAATAATATAAATAAAAGTAGATGTCTGGGTTCTAATTTAATTATATTATAAACGCTGTAATAATAACTAGCTATTTAAGTATTTTAATAAGTGATATAAAGTGAACTTATATATTTAGTTAACCTGGACTAGATTATTGATAAGTGTAGATGATCCTGTTGTGGATTATCTTAGAGTTCTAATAATTCGTTAATAGATCGTTAGATTATTGCGATAATCTAATAATCCGTTCCTGATTGGTTGGTTGGTCCGTTGTTTATCCGAGACTAACTACCCTGTAGGCCTATTGTCGCTACCATAAGAGTCAGGTCGTGACAGCTTAGCTTATTATACTTATTTTACTTACTTAATAAGCTTAGTAAGCTTATGCTTTTTACACTTATTTTATAAGCTATATAAGCTTAAATTTAACTAGGTATATGAGTTTTATTTATATACTTATTTAAAATAGTTTAAATAGTTAATTATAATTATAAAATAAACGCTTAATTATACCTATAAAGTATTATTTACTAAGTTATATAAATCAACCTTTATCTTTATTAACTACCTACTAGTTTAGCTTAGCGTATCTACTAATATAAACCTAATATAAGGTTTATCCCTTGGGAATCCCTCTTATACTAACTCTGTAGGAGCTCAACTTATTATACTTTTTAATATAATTTAAAATATATAACTAAATATATAAATTTACTTTATATTATTTATTAAAATACTTCTATAGCTAGTTATTATTATAGTATTTATAATATAATTAAATTAAAACCTAAATATTTACTTTTATTTATATTACTAGCTAGTAATAAAATTACTTATTTACTAACTTAATTACTTTGCTAATATAACTATAAAACTACTTTAAGGTTTGTCCCTTAGAAATAGCTAACCTATAGTGCCTATAGGACTTAGTTTATTATAAGTATATAAAAATATATTATTTATAATAAAGTCTTAAAGATAAAATTAATAAAAATAAAATATTATATTATAACTTAGCTTTTATAGTTATAATAATAGGCCTATAGGGTAGCTGGTTTTAAATAAACAATAGATTAACTAACTAATTAAAAATAGATTATTAGATTATTAAATAATTAAATAACCTAAGGATAAATTATTAAAGTTTTAAAATAATCTAAAATAAGATTATTAATATTTATTAATAATTTAGCCTAGCTAATTAAGTATATAAGTTTACTTTATATTATTTATTAAACTACTTAAATAGTTAATTATTATTATAGTAATCAAATTAAATATTTAAATATTTTATTTATAATTAATAATAAATTATCTATTTACTAATTTAACTACCTTACTAATATAAACTATAGAACTATTCTAAGGTTTATCCCTTAGAAATAGATAACTTATAAGTACTTATAGGACCTAGTTTATTATACCTTATATATAACTAATATTTTCTTTTACTTAGTACTTTAAAAAAGTTATTTAATTAATAAAAAAGAAATATAGTTTAAGTTAATAATATTATAAAGGTTATAAAAAAGATTTAATTTATTAATTATAAAAGCTGTTAATTATTAAATAAATAATAAAAGAAAAAGTAAGAATTTAATAAGTTTAATTACTAAAGGTAAAAGGTATATAATATAATAAGTAAAATAAAAAATAAGTTTAATTATTTTATATATATAAATAATTTAAAGCTTTTTAATAATTAAATTTTAATAATGTTTTATAAAGTTTATAAGTTAAAATTAAGTAATAATTAACCTTATAGTAGTAGCTTAAATTACCTGAGTAAGAAAACTTTTTACTTTTTAATTATATAATTATTAATATATCTTATATTTCTTTAATATTTATAAAAATAAAGTAAATCTTTTTTCATATAAAATAGTATATCATATAAAATATATATAATATATTTATTAAAATAGTAAAAGTATATAAATATATTAAAAACTAAATAAATATTTTTTAAAAAAAAAGTAAGTTTTTTTTTTACTAAAGTATTTAGGAAAATAAAAGATATTAATATAGCTATAAAAATATTTTTAAAAAAAATAAAAATAAATAAAAAAACAAAAAGTAATAGTAAGCCTAAGGAATTAGTAATATAAGTAATAAATAATACTAAATATCTATAGGGTACTTTAAAATAAAAAATATATATATTAGCGCTAAACTTTATTAAAGATTTAGATTATACTTAAATATTATTTTATATAAAACTAAAACTAAATAAGCGTCTAGTTTTATAAAACTAAAACTTACCCCAGTTTCAGTTTCATAGCGTGGCTATCTATTACTGCCTTTAACATCTGTTATACGTAATAAGTATGCTAAATAGATCGCGACGACTGACCCAGGCGATTGTTTAGTGGAAAACCCTATCCAGTATTGGCTCCTCCGAAGACGTCAATTTCCACGCCTTCCATTCATAGTGATCGATCTCTTTTCTGTGCCGGCGATGTCTTCCGAGCCAGAGGGTATTTTCAGTCTCACGGGACAAATGGTTACAGCGCAAAGAGGTCGCCTGAAAGCTGATATTATAGGGGCTGCTCAGTGCATCTCGTCTTGGTAGAAAAGTGGGGTCATACAGATATCCAAATGATGTCAAATGAGTCAAATAAATCAAATTGCGATGAAGTCAAATCAGATTAAATCAAATCCATGGCCAGGATATTTGAATCAAATCAAATCTAAGGGTTAATTTGATTTGATTTATTTATTTGCAAGTCTGTAAGTGAGGCACACTTCTTTCTAGACGGCACATCCGTAGTGGACGGGCTACGAAAGGAGGCCCCCACCTTATCATAAGGAGAGTTCCTTAAGTTCCAGCGGCTTACTATAAGAATAGCTCTCTGCAAGGTATATGTCTTATTCCTACGATATAGAGATGTCCTCGGTAATAAAATAGCAGATAGCCTTATGAAATAAGGAGCTGCTGCTTAAGCCTTATATATTAACTATAGTACTTATATATATATTAAATACTAAGTAAAAAAAAAGAGAACTTATATTTAAAACTAATACTAAAGTAAAAATACCTTAGAAGGTTATTATAAATAGGAACTAGATGTTTTATTAAACCTGCTAAAACTAAAGCTACTATACCTAATATTATATAAGCTTTTAGTAGAAAAATTAAGCTATAGTAATTTTTAAAGCTATTATAATTAACTTAGGTATAATATAATCTTTAAGTATAAATAAAGTATACTTAAGTAATAAAAATACTTTACTTAATGTAGAATAGTTAAACCTTTTTTACTAATTCTACTTTTTAAAGAAAAAATATTAATATACCTTTTAGGTATAAAAAGAGGTAAGAACTTCTAAAAACTAATAGAGAATATTAACCTATACGGCCCCCCTTTATATAATATAAACTAAAATAAAAATTTTCCTTTATTATTTCCTTTGTTAAGTAGAACGTAGTAAACAACTAAGTAAGCCGGCTTCTACTATCCTTTTGCCTAGATGTAGCCTATGTAACTAGCTTATACAACGGACGTTAATAATAAAACAAAAAAAAAACAAAACCCTAGGGTTCGATTCCAGCTTGTTACATAGCTAGATCGTATCGGACCTCCGCTGCTGACAAGGCCTATGGAAAGACGTTACAGGGAATGTTACAGTGCCCTTGGGGGTAAGAGCAGCTATTTGGAGACCGCTGAGATAGCTAGGGTTCCCTATCTTATAGCGAGGGCTTGAGGACGAGCCCACTGGAAGGGGAGAATCGTGTTACGATCTAGTCCGCCGTAACAGCTAGATCCCTTATAATAGCTGGTTCCGTCACAATAATCGCTACAATTGTGATTATTGGCCTAATCTTTTGCCCTGTTTGGCGTAACGAGATGACGGATCGTCACATCATTGCTATTACCAGCTGCGTGATAAGATTGCCCGTTATAACCGACCTGACCTATCCGCCAACATAAACCCAAGTTACCCTAACTTACAACGTTTGTCCCTTGGGAATCCTACCCTATACTGGCTTATAGGAAAGCGGTTCGTCACAATAAGCCAATTAAATCACTAGAAACAAGGATGTTCTCACGGTACGTATCGGTAAGGCGTCTTTCTATAATAAGTAGAAAGTGGGGGTGATCTTTATTTTAACAGACTGGCCAATATTTATGTAATAAATATGTACATAAATAAAAGTTTTGATTGGGTCTAGAGGATATAAGAAATCTAGTGATATATATTGTTTATTTTTAAGTGGTTGGGAATTTTTTATTATTTTGGGATGAAGAAAAAAACGGCCAAGTTCCTTCGAGCACCCACCCTGGCCCTGACCCGGCGTTGGCCACGGATCACAGATATATATTTACTAAATTTTATATACTAGCTTTTGGCCACTGATTTTATTTGCTTTCATTTCCTCCAAGCCTGATAGTATATTATCAAGGCCCTGTCTTATACAAGCAGGATGCGGTTTCAGCTTGCCCTTTGCTAACAATTCACGGGCATCAGTAAAAAACTTGACAGCAAAATCAAAGTCTTCCCCTTTGGCTGGCACTTTTATTCCGAAAACATGCACTGGTTGGCCATACACTGTGTAAGCAAGCGACATGGTTGTCTTTACATCGTCGCGGGGAAACGCAACAGGCAAGAGAGCATGGTATCTGACGTTAGATCCTTTAGCCAGTGCGTCGGCGCAAATATTGGCAGATCCATCAACAGAAACCGTGTCAAACGCAATCTTTAGCCTATTATCGGTAAACTCGCGAATTTTGGCGGCACATTCGCGATCATGATAGTCGAAAACAGCATCAGCGCCTAAGCTTCTGACCAAGTCAAAATTTCGACTTGAGGTTGTCGTAACAACAGTATATCCGGACAGCTTGGCATACTGAATGGATAACGTACCGGTGGCTGTACTTCCTCCATAAATCAAAACTGGAACGGCGGTCTTGGCAGGTCGCGCAGTTGGCGCAAGTTCTAAAGCCTGGTAGAGGCTCTGCCCAACGGTGCCAAGACCAACGCCTAGTGTAGCAGCCTCTTCAAATGACATGCCATCCGGAATAATCATCTGTAAGTCTCCTACGACAACAATGTGTTCTGCAAAAGTCCCGTCGTCGTGCTGCAGAACATTAGAGCCGTGTGCTGCGCCGAAAACTCGATCTCCAATCTTAAAAACTTTGGTGACGTTGGGGCCAATCCCTTCCACTATTCCAGCATAGTCACACCCCACGAGCCGTCCAGGATCCGGGCCACTAGCTCCATCAATATGCTTCCAGTCAGTTGGATTCAGGCCAACAGCAACGGTTCTGACCAGAATTGAGTTATTTCGAAGTGGCGGAAGTGGCCGGTCAGCTACTAGTTTAGCAACGCCAGCGCCTTGAATGACGATAGCTTTTTGAGAGGTAATCATTTTTTCGAGAGAAAATAGCTGAAGACGATCGCGAGGCTTGATGGAGAGGATGTATACCTGCGAGCTTTAACCCTGTGCATATCTTGGGATACGTGGGCTAAGAAGGGTTTTATACTTCTTAAAGTCTGCTAGAAATTAAGCCTGGATGTTCCATCCAGAGACAGAACTGGAAAGTAGTGGACACTTGTACACATAATGCGCAGTCTTCCCCCCTCCTTCATTCTCCCCTGCTGAAGGCGAGGCAGGCGTAAGCAATTTCATCTTTCTCGCGGTGCGGCGTTTGATTGCGGAGTTACACAAGGCGCGCCCCGAGACGGCCAGGATGACATTACTATGTGACAATGTGCCATGGCATTATAGGATTCTGATTTGCCGTAGCGTTATCCGGTGAATCTAAGAGGTACCTGATGAGGCTCCGATTTAATTTTATCTTAGATAGGGGCAAGTGGGTGAAGATAATCACCGCCGCATATCATATATTGATTTCCAGTGGCAGATAGCCGTGTTTTCCTGTTTTCCTTTACCTTGATGGTGGTTACATCCGGCCAACGAATAATGACCCAGTTTCCCAAGAATGCTGATAAAACAGGAACGGCAAAGCACGCCGTAGTCCCGCGCCGCAGTGGGGACTTTGTCTTGGTGTAACCTTTCAGATGGCTTCCATCGTGTAAACAGAAATTCGACAAGCCAAATGCGTTTCTAAGATAATCTCGTTACTGTTCTGTACCTGCTGTATGCCTATATGCTAACAGATTCAAAAAGAAGGATTGATGGGTCTGACTGTATTATTTCAAAATACGTGATAGAGCGACATAGCAGCTATGCGCGCACTGTAAATCCTATAGTAAATGCGCTGAATTATCGCACCGAATGCCCGCAGATAAAATGACCAAGGTTGTCTTTTGTCAAAACCCCACAACCGATGGGCTTACAAAACCTACATCATATTGATTTGTAAATAGACCTTGCTGTATGGAGCATGATGCACTTGGCCTTTACAGCTAGAGGCCTTTGAAAGCAATATGTGGGCTGGGTTTGAGTTATAAGTCGTTAGTCCTGGGTCAGCTTGTCACATCGCCCAATTTGGCGGTAAATGCGCCGAATTACCGCACCGAATGCCCGCAGATAAAATGACCAAGGTTGTCTTTTGTCAAAACCCCACAACCGATGGGCTTACAAAACCTACATCATATTGATTTGTAAATAGACCTTGCTGTATTGAGCATGACGCACGACTGATGATTCCACATCATTGATTTTAGGCGAAGATGACATTATTGGCCTCTACACTAGAGGGCTGTGAAAGTAATATATGGGCTGGGTTTGATCTGTAAGTCGTTAGTCCTGGCTTTGTGTGGCCTGAATGTGGGAGCATATTTATATCTTAACAAGTAGCCTAATGGCTTCTCATTTGTAATAATACTATCATTCCTGGTTATTTTAACTTCAAAATCTCATAGGAAGTATGAAGGGGATTTCTTTTTTCTCCGTTGTCTCGGCTGTGACAGCCTTAGCCACGACAGAACTTCACAATCAGGGTTTCACGACACTCCAGACTTCACAATCTGGGTCGATCTTAACAGTCACCATCGACAACACTGCCAGCAACGTGAATCTGATCAGTTTGAATGTCTTAGATGACCTTGACCGTCTTGTTACTGCCCTTCAAAATGATAGCGCTACTAAAGTAGTCTTATTCCGAAGCAAGAACCGGGATTTTTTTGCTGCACACCTCGATGTCACGCCCCTCGTTCAGCTACCTGGTTCGTCCGTGTACCAGGATATTGTACTTGACATATTCTAATTTATGACTAGGAAACCCGCCCCCTGTCCCAGACAGCTATTTTGCTAGCAATTTGCTGCTCAATATCTCTCGATTACCACAAGCATCCATAGCTATTGTCGATGGCCCGGCGCGAGGCATAAGCAATGAATTCCTTATGGCTTGTGATATGCGTTTTGCATCTGCAAAAGCAATTTTGGGAAATTTTGAGGTGTCACTAGGCCTTACCTTAGGCGCTGGCGGCGTCTCATTCATGCCGTTACTTTTGGGACGTGGACGCACTATGGAGTATCTCCTTTCTGGAAAGGATTTCAATGCCCAAGATGCCGAAAAATATGGGTTAGTAAACAAGGCATTTACTTCCTCTGAGGAACTCTACAAGTACGTCAATCAGCTAGCAAATCGAATTGCTCTGTTCCCTGCAGGTGCACTAGCAAGCATCAAAGCCGCAGTGAACTTGGTTGCTGGACCGACGGCAGATCAGGTCAGATTTGATTCCAGTGAATTCATCAGATTGACCGCTACGGTAGAGGCGCAGGGCCTGCTTCAAAGATTTCTTGCCCTGACAAAAAACCAAACGAGTGTGGGAGTGGAATTGCGTTTGGGGGAGGAATTGCCTAAGCTCTATAACTAGAATACTTATTTTTCTCGAAGCAAGGTTGAAGCAACCCACCACATTTAGATAGCACTGCTTTCAACATATGGAAATTATGCATCAAATTATTTACGAAGATCAATTTCATTTATTGTCGACTATAAAGGGAACCCATACCTCTGCCAATGCTCTGTTCGTTCGTTCGTTCGTTTTGTTATTAACGACCATAAGTATTTAACTAGGTAAACACGTCTCGTAATTGAGCGATAGGTTGGAAGGAGCCAGGTCAACGAGGTCTTAGCCACCTCCACGTAGACTTGTTCCGTCGAGACCGGCCTAGCTAGACAGCAAGCTTATCAACCAATAGCCGGAGGTGTTGACCTCTACTGTTAGCTTCGTTTCTCATGATAAAGAAAAGACACATAATTTTTATACAAGCACGCCAGAATAAGGGAAATACCCCCTCTCTACAAGGGGAGGGCAAACACCTGGTGTAGTCTTTAGGCTAGCACTCTGTAGTATTGTTGTGTCTTTATAAGCCGGGGCTTACTTATTGGCTGTGTGTCTTATGGGGAAGGTTAGCTAGAAGGGATACCCTAGCCGGATTCGAACCGACTCCCTTATGCGATGAACGCGCAAAAAGCCTGCCAAATCGAAATACTTAGCCACTGCATCCCAAGCGCTCTGCAACGCTATAAAAAGGGACAGCTTATCAAGCATCCATCGTAGCTTAACGGGCATCCAAAACGATGCCCTTTATGGCCAATGCAGATTAGTCATTCATTTTCATTATGTTCCTTCAAGTACTTATGATTTTCTCATATTTCATATTTACAATAATATATAATATATATATCAATAAAAATATATAATAAAATAACGTAATCCATAGGCGAGTGAGCCACCTAAGCGAGTAAGCCACATTTTACAATTACATAGACTTCTACTATTATTTATTTAATTCTTCCATAATACATTATGGCATCACTTCCTTACGAAAATAGGATTACCTTGCCCTTAAATCTCTTCAAAAAGACCAAAAATTCAGTCTTAGGGCTGTAGCAAAGGTCTACAATATTAACCGTATAACTCTTATGTACTATTGCGCTAATACACTTGCATAATATAATATAAAACCTAATTTAAAAAAGCTTATAAAATTAAAAAACAAGGCTATTATTAAGTATATAATTAAGCTATCTACGCTATTATTTCCTCCTAGATTGCGTAGTATTAAAGAAATAGTTAATTATCTACTATATATACGCAATATACTACCTGTTAGTAAAAATTAGGTATTAAACTTTGTTTAGCGCTAACTAAAGCTTTGTATTTGTTAACTTTATAAATATAATTATTAAAGCGTTAAATATAAAGATCTAAAGTATATTAGCAGCTAGTTTACTTTTATATAAAATATAAAGGCTAAATATAGGATCCTTAATAATAGTTTTCATAACTTTAATAAAACTAGCTTTATAATAGTATCACAGCCTAATACTTATAGCTATAATAACAAACCTCTAGGGTAGACGACGCTTAGCTTAACCTTAGTTAACCTAACTAATAAAATTAAAGTTATATCTAGTTAATATAACTATATATAACTTAAGTTATCCTTAATTAATATAATTATAAATAACTTTACTAATATAGCTAAATATATAACTTACCTTTTTTATACTTATTTAAAATAGTTTAAATAACTAATTATAAATATAAAATAATATTTAATTATATTTATAAAATATTATTTATTAATTATACAAATAAATTTTTTTTATCTTTATTAATTACCTATTAGTCTAGCTTAGTTTATTTACTAATATAAACTTAATATAAAGTTTATCCCTTAGAAATTCCTTTTATATTAATATATAAAAGCTTAACTTATTATATATTTATAACTTTTATTTAAATAATTACCTTAAACCTTAGGTAATATTATTATAAAAATTATAATAATAACTTTTATTTAGATAGTTACCTTAGACCTATAGGTAATAAAAAATAATAAGAAAAGATATAAATATTAATATTTAATATACTTAATAATAATACTAATTATAAAAGTTAAACTTTAAGTAATTATTTAAATAGTAATATTAAACTTAAAAATATATTAATTAAGAAAATAGTTTTTAAGCTAAGTATAATAAAATAAAGGCTAAGTTTAAAGTTTTTAAAACTTAGTTTTAAGACCTTTAAGATAATTTAAGGGAAAAAGGTAAAGTTTTTAAGTTAATAAAACCTAAACCCTTTAATAAAAACCTATATAAAATAAATAAAAAAATTTTAAAATTTATAATATACTTTAAATATTTTCCTTATATTTTAAAAAATAATAAATAATAAGTTATCTTTATAAAAAGTTACCTTATAAAAAATACTAAATCTTAGTTTTAACTTATTAAATAAAACTATAATAAACGCTGAAATAACTATAAAAAACTTAAAATATAAATTAAAAAAATATATATTAATTATAAGGAATTTAAAATATAACTTTAAAATTCCTTTAGTACTATAAATAAATAATAAAAAGCTAAATAAAAACTCTACTTTATTAAATAAAAAAGACTACTGAGTAAGTATATATTTACCTTTTTATACCTTTTATTTAAGGTTAATTAAACTAAGGAAACTAAAAAAGATATTTATTATCATAGTATAAAAGATAATATTAAGGATAAACTTTTTAAGTTAAAAAAATACTTAATCCCCTTTATTAACTTTATATAAATAGTAATTAAAATAAATAATTATTAATAAAAATAAGTAAAAGAAAAAAAATAAACTAAAATTAAAAACTTCTAAGCTTGACCTAAATAAAATTAAGCTAACTAATTATATTACTTTTTTAAATAATAATTAACTAAGATTAATAAACCTTAGTATTATTAAGGTATAATATAAAAATATTAAATACTATAACTATAGAAAAAAAGGATATATAAAGAAATATTATTAAGCCCTTAAGAAAAATAGTAATAAAAAATTTATACTTATTTTAATACCTAAGGAAAACTAAATTATTAATATTATAAAACCTTTAGTAAACTATAATATGTTATACTTTTTAGTATATTATAATAATAATTATTAAACTTATTATAGTAATAAAAAAAGATTAAGATAATACCTTAAGGGGTATATATAAACCCTAAATATACTTAAGAAAGTCTTTTAGAAAGACTTTAGCTATATTAAATAATTTATTTAATAAAACCTTAATAAATAAAAAAAAGATATTTTGAATTTTTAGTATAACTTTAATAAAAAAGAAAAAGTACTTTAAAAATTAAAATAAAAAAGAATTATATAATAAAACTATAATATTATAATATAGGATTATAATATAAGATATACTAACTTTAATATTAGTAAATTATACTTAAATTATAGATTATATAAACTTTAGGGACTTAGATATTCCTATAGATAAAAGCCTTTAAATAAAGAAAATAATAATAATAAAAATAAAATTACTTATAATAAAAGTAGAAGAATTTATAAATTTAGTTTTTATAAAACTAATAAAAAATATTAATAATAAATTAATACTCTTTTTAATATATACTTTTTTATATAATATAAAGATCATAAGTTATTTATAAATAAGCTATATAAGCTTTATAGATTTTATAAGTTATTTAATAATTAATATTATATATATAACTTTAAAATAAATAAAAATTATAATAGTTTTTCAAATATTATATTATTAATAAACCTTATACTTAAGGAACTTTTTAAATAATAAGGAAGAATTTTAAAAATTAATATAACTAAAGCTTATAATAGAATTTAGGTATTAGGAAGAAGATTTTAAAAATATATTAAAATTAATATAAATAAATACTTAATAGCTAAGGTATTAAAATTAGCTATTTACATTATTAATAATATTTTACTTATAGACTAATATAATAAAGCTAATATTATTAATTATAAATTACTATTATATAAATAATATACCTTAATTAAACTTAAAAAATAATATAAAGATTATAAAGCTATAGAATATAAATAAAAAAATTTATACTTTATAATAAAGATTATTATAAGAAATACTAACACTAATACTATATATTTATATATATTACTTATAACCTAGTATAATATTACGACCTAGCCTCTTATAACATTATAAAATAAGTAACTAGAATATCTATTAGACTATTCCAGCTAATTAAGGAAAGGAATAATTATACAATATTATTCCTCTTATTAAGGCAGCTATATTATTTTAATAAAGGAATAATAGTTAATAAACAT
>NW_020209305.1:0-21996 GCF_003025095.1 Trichoderma harzianum CBS 226.95
TTTAAAAATATTTAATATTCTTTTAAATAAAAATTATTAATATATAATATTTTAACCTAATACTTAAATAGTATAAGGTAAATTCCTAAAGTAATAAACTAAAGTTAATTAATTTATATTAATAAAAAAAATAAAAAGTAGCTTTAAATAAATATAATTATAAAATAAGTAAAATATAATAAAAATTTAGTTTATATTTAATTTTAATACTTTATTAATAACTATTTATTTAAGTTATTTAAAGAGTATAAAGAATTAAATTTTATATATTTAGTTATTTTTTAAAGAATAATATAATATATTATTTTTATATATATTTAAAACATTAGTTAACTATTATTCTTATATTAAAATAATATAGCTTAGTTATTCATTTTTCAGAGGGAATAATACTACGTAGTTATTCCTTCTTTTAACTAGCTAGATTAGTCTAATAGATATTCCAGGATGCCTGTTTATAGTATTATAAAAGCTTAGGTCGTAATACTAACCCTATAGGAGCTCAGCTTATTATACTTTACTACCTATATTAAGAAATATTTATAAAAATATTTTTTTCTAATTAATTAAATTAAATTAAAAGTTATACCTGCGTAAGATTATACCTGCGTAGTAAAAACATCATGCCCCCCTATTAATTACCAATTACTTACCCTATATTATTACTAGTATTTAGATTGGGACGTTACAACTAGCTTGCCACAGTCTTGTTATTTTAAAGTGAGTTTCAAAATATATTTATCTCTTTACCTCGTAATCTCAAAGTGAATTTCTCTTCGCACGTGATCCCATAGAGGCTTCTTTAATTATTTATACCTGGTGAGCTATCCCTTCTTGCATTCTTCCCTTTTCAACCTTTCCATCTCCCAATTCTCAAGCCAGTCAATACTTTCATTTACTATACTAGCAATCCCCACTAGGAACCGAGTGGAAACAGCTTCCTAGTCCTACCTAGTTGTATTAACATTCCAAGTATTTACGCTTCTTCTTCTTTCTCGGACTTCAGATATTTTACTCAGCACACTGGCAATTCCACTAGGAACCGAGTGGAAACAGCTTTTCTTCTTCCTCGCCACCCTACTAACTTCTAGCCGTAAGTACTGACCACTCCTTCCATTTTTCAATTTTCATCTACTGCAATACACATTTTCCATACACATCCAATCCCACTTGGATCCGAATGGAAACTGTATCTCCTTCATAGTCACTCCAATCCGTTCAAAAACATTACCCACTAACTCAACTAACCACTGACTTTTCACAGATATGGAAGATCTCCTATTCGAGGAGTTTCCTCCTACCCCACCGGCTTCGGGTGATCAAGTCAGAAAAGCAATCGTGTTGAAAGTGGACTGGGAGTACGATGACAACGCCCACTACGTCCCCGCTGCTTTACGCAATAAGGTACCAGATCATCTTAAAAAAGATGGTAAGATAATACTAGAGAAGGGGACTGAGGGATTTCTCTATGAAATCAGTCCCAGCAAGCAATGGGGTTCAGTGATGTTCATTGTTCATGGTACTCGCATACATGGTAAGCCTTAAATGAACCGAGATCATGATTACTACTTCGGCCCTGGTGTCGCTAATTAACTCAAATTCGATTATAGTGGCGGTTAAGTTAAAATACATTACAATCGGAGCCGATTTCAGTCCATTATCGCTGAAAAACGCAAAAAGCCTTGAGCTCTTTCAAACAGAGCCACTTCCCAACTCTAACTATCGCACCTACAACAGCAATTTAATGGACTCTTTTATCCATGCAATTTGGTGCACCCTCCGGTCAAGAATCATAGAACTCCATCGTCTCGGCATAAGTACGGTCCTCTTAAACAAATATTTTGGGGAAGATTTTCAACAAAATATAAATACAATCATTCAAGGCTTCACACCTGCTGCACGTACAGTACTGCAAAACGGCGATTTCTCAGTCAATAACCTTCTTACTATCGCTGAAGTAACAGAAGACTGGCCACCAGCAGGCCCTATTATTTATATTCGGCTCTATGATAATGAAGTCCCAGGCACTCCTCGAAGCGCTGTTTATGTTGGACAAACGATAAATGCCATTAACCGCCTCAGAGAGCACAATTGTACAACAAATACTTCAAATGGGTTACATTATCGGCATGCTCGACGCTTTGCACCTGAACATCGTCGTATGTTACCGCTATGCTCTTGGGACCAGGATATCCCACGTCATGTGTTAAACATGGCTGAGCAAACCGTGGTCCTCATGTTCGGGTCATATTCGCCAATGTCCCTGCCCACCAACTCCCTAATGAGCGGTCGTCTTGGGTCCTATTACCCGTTTATATCGTTCATGAGATCTCTCCGGCATGATCTTACGCAGAGGCTGCCATGGGCGCCTTCCATCAATCTCTTAGGCCTGAATGTTGCAACACCTCTCGCCGAGTCCAAGAAGCTTCGATTAATCCTTTGCACGCCGAGAATACAACTCACTGGAAGCATTAGGACATTCACCCGATACCGTACTCCCGTTAGTTTGAACACACACAAGGACCGCCAACAAGCAAGCTCTATTACTTTAAACCTTCGCCATAGTGGCCCTGACTATATGTACATCGGACTGAGTATTCCTTGGGAAGACATCAACTCAAAGAACATTCCTTCTAGCGGCTTTTTAGTCTATGAAATAATGGACGACGGACAGCCTCATCCCAGCCCGTGGATTAGAAGTCCAGCTGTTGGGCCATATGAAGACTTCATTCGAGCCTCAACCCTTGGTATGCGCTATGAATGGCATGATAAAGTGCAGAATGTTTGGCTTTCAATAAGTATACATAAGCCAGGATGCACTGCGATGCTTATCAGAGCCTTGAAGGCCAATAACGTTGAGATTAGCCTCGCGATGTGGAGGCAACCTTTGCATATAATCCAAGCCCTTAAAGGTATTACTTACACGGACTACCGACCCAACGAGGGATTTTATAAGCAGTTAAACTTCGGATTGATTAAGGTAATCCAGGTCCAAACCGACCACCTTAAACAGACGTACCAATTGGTTGAAAGGCCGGAAATACTCCAGTCCTTTCCTAAAAAAGCAACTTGGTCTTATAACTGTTCAAAAACAGCACAGCTCTTTTCGTCAACATCGACATACGTTCCATCTCAACCAGTCCCCTTTAATGCAGATCTTAACAAAACACTTACCCCTTCCGGCGTACGTGTCAGCGGATTAACAAACACCGACAAATGCGACTTCTGCATCTTTTCTTCAGCGCCGTATTCCATTAAATGCGAACCAAATGTTGATTTTCCTTACGGCCAAGTTTGCATGCTTTGCTCAATGTTCAATCGGCCCTGCACATATACTAGGTTGCCAGAGTTGACTGAACTATGGGGAACAGGCTCTCCGATCTTAGGGTCTCACTCTCATTTAAACAAATATCCGAACGGACCCCTCCGCTTTCTCGGTTTCCATGCTACGAAAAGCCAAGGCGTCCAGGAAGTGCCTGAGCCTCGCGAGAAAGCTTTAGGTTTCTTTGCAAAGCCAAAGGCAGATGGAGACGAAGACGAAGACGAAGACGAAGACGAAGACGAAGAATTAGACGTAGAATTACACGTAGAATCAGACCAGGATGGAGGAGGAGCTGGTGATGTGTAGGCGAAGTTTCCACTCGAACTCGGGTGGTAAAATTCCAGCCGGATCCGAATGGAAATCATTTTTAGCTAGTTACTAAGATAACCCTGGGCTTTATAATCAATACATACTGGCTTGCGCGTCCAAACATCGCAAATCTTGATGCTTTCCATGGGGTTATGAAACTGTGAAGTTCCCAGCGCACTTTTCACAATTGCGTTCTTCACACGGCTTCACAAATATTACACTTTTCACGCTTTCGGTATCATCACTGCTTTCATCATTGGCCTCTGTTCCCTTCATAATGGAAGGATGTTGTAAAACTGGTATTATGGACACTTGAGTGTGTTCAATTTCCGATGTCGAGTCGCCCATGGTGACAACATCCGTCACATGGGTCAGGATATCTGAGATTTCTCCTGGGGGGCTGTCAAACGCGGAGAGTTCTGACCCTGACTCCTTGCTATCCGGAATTTCCACTGAGTCGCGCACGACGACAGTGAATTCTGACCCAGGGTCTTGACTGTCCGGAATTTCGGCAAACATGGACGCACCGCTCACAAGGTCCGGCAACATCTCAATCTCAATCGCATTTGGATTGGCGTCTGGTTCGGCCAAATTACTTCCCGCTCCTGAAGTCTCGATACTTCGGCGGACATAGTCAGTCCGTGGAGGCGGCGTCAGCTCTCGAGGAGCATGGGAAGCGTTATGCGCCTTGACAATTGTTAGTACATTTGACTAACGGCCAAGTGGACCTTGGTAGTAATCGGCGCAGATCACTTTGACACGCATTGAGCCCGTCACATGTGAGGTGGTCGATGCGGTCTCCTACTGGATGGGACGGGGTTTCCACTCGGACCGGAGTGGCAATTTCAAGCTCACCAGGTGGTATGGTATCCTAAGATGCTCCTGCATCCGGAATGGTCCAGGAAAAAGGCGACCATAACAACGGCTCCCAATCACGCGGCAGACGTAGCCTTCTAGATCCCAATCGATGTATACATTCGTTAAGTGCGCGTACATTGGCTCATATATCAGCTGTCGTATTACTGCACTATTGGCTGATAGCCGTTCATCCTCTAAGGCCTGTACTGTATCCCCTAGTTTCTCATTAGGATTTGTAAGTGCGCTTTCCATTATTTAGTACCTACAAGGTGTTGGTTCCCTGTCCACTACCGGAGGCAATTCGGGAGACGGACAAGTGGGCAACGGCGACGGCGGCTCACTTTGGAGGTCGGGCCACACATTTTCAATGTTTTCAAAGTTCTCCATTGCAATGATCTTAGCGTTGTGAAATCGTCCGAAGAGTATGAATGGGACAAAATTTACTTCTGTTTTGCTTTTGCCCTTTGTTGTGTGCTCGCTTGTTCTATGGCATCACAAATGTAGGAAGGAGCGTCCTGAGTGGTAACAGACTGTAGGTACCTAGGTACCTGCATGCACTTACACATAGTAGTCGTACCTGACAGTGGGTACAACCTAGGTAGGTAGGTAGTACTCATTCATCCGTTCACCATACCCAATTCGTACCAGTGCCCCAAGCCGCCGGGCCGCCACATGATCTAACGCTTTCCCTAAATCAGATGCTGCAAGACACTACGTGAATCTCAGCCAAACTACACTGAACATCGCCATGTTCTCAACAACCCATGAAAGAGATGCTTCAATTGCTTCAGAAACGCGTGCCATTCGGATCCAGGTGGCGTTTGTATCGGAATCTGGAAAAACCGAGTCCGACGGCGAAGAAGTTTTTCCGTTCCCGGCACTATAAGAGAACTTCTCCCGCTGAAATCAAACTCTCCTTCCTTTTCTTTTTTCCATCCTCCGCCATCATCCTTGCTCTGAACCGGACACGAATAGCCACCTGGATCCGAGTGGAAGTCGATTCTGCTCCCAACATGCCACCCTCCAGACGCGGCGGGGCGAAGGGACGCCCGAAGCCCAAGAAGGACGAAACCGACCAGACTGACACAGTCGAAGACACCAATGATGAAATCGTAGTCGACTTCACTCCAATTTTGCGACTCGAAGGCATCAACGACTGGCGCGTCAAACCAGAGGCAAATAATTTCTCAGTAGGTGATACCGCTAAGTATACGAAAGACGAGGACACGCAGCAGATCCGCAAAATCGCCAAACTATGGCGCGACCTCGGCCATTGCATTGGAGTCCAAATATGCCACAAGTGGAATACAGAGCCCACCCTCATTTCGCTTTTGGCTCGGTATAACGGCATGAATGTAAACTCATTAGCTAATTTTGCTGATACTGTTGGTGAGTATACCCCTACATAAGGTTTCCATTCGGATCCGGGTGGAATTTTACCACCCGAGTTCGAGTGGAAACCCCTTTGCCCTCCCTCTCTCATGCCATTCGGATCGGAGTGGTGAAAAGCCACATGGATCCGAATGGAAACCCCTTTGCCCTCCCTGTCGCGTCTTGCTTACCTCTGAGTACATCCCATTTCAATTGACCCATGTGCTGATTCTTCCACTAGTTTGCGACATTATCCAACTCGGCCTTTTCCTTCTGCATCACAAATTCAACATTGAGATAGCTCAACAGCTCTTGGCGGAACATCCCGTAGAAGAAGGCGCTCATCCCAAGTTCATCAACGACCTTCTCGCGAACAGTCGCACCAGAATCAATGCCTTGGTGGTGAAACCCACTTCCCTGAGTCTGATTTCTCCTATCGAGTTGGTTAAGATGTATAATGAGAATCCCGTATTGAAAGCCTTTATCGAGAAGATCATCAAGAATCTGGAGAGGCCAGTCTTTCTACCAATTACCCGTGGTGTTATTTCCCGCGCAGACCTCGAGGATGACGCGTTGCATGCTCCCGCCACAATTCTTGCTCATGCCGTCCAACTCCTGCTCTTTGCGCCAACCAATTGGCGCAAGGAGATTGAGTACACCGTGCGGCCTGACGCGTATAAACACCGATATCCTACCCCTCCGGGCCATGGTGGAGATTGTCGAACGGTGGCTGGAATGTTCAGCCTTGAAGACCTTCACCGTGCCGTGATTTTGGTCTACCTTGCCATTTATCGCAGGATCAACGGGACCGACAAACTGAAATCGACCCGTCAGCCTCAGCCTCGTGGCGACTTCAAGGGTTATTTTGACGTTGAGCGGCAAATAATCGAGGACACAACTGGCCAGGAGGGCCCTTCTCAGCTCGCTATGGCGCGAATAATGAAAAATCCCTTGCCCACTGAGCGCGAGCCTCCGAGCCAACCACCACAGAGCGGTTGTGTCAGGCCATCGCCGCTGACAACGCCTTCCAAGCCAAAACCAGGTGCCCAGGGGCCAGTCGATTTGGAACAAGAATTTCTCACTCCAACCAAGCCACATGGTCCCAAAAACCGGGATCTTTATATGGACATCCAAACTTTCTTTGTGGACTGTGCTGGTGCTCGCCAGGAGAGCTTTCTCGTTGATGGCTCTGACCTCACTAATACCCAACCGCTCTATAGCTCGCTTGAGCAGATCTCAGAGGCGACCTAGAAGGTTCTCCTTGAGAGAATCCGCGAGCAATATGACTGGGATGATCCTGACAAGGTCTTTGCTAAAGTTTCTGAGCAGATTACATGCTTTAAATCCTTGATTGACGAACAGAAGCTTATCGACTTTACCGAGAGCGGTAGTGCTTCTACCGCAGTGCAAGAATTCCTCTCGCAACATCCTGGGGATGAGTTGGGGCTAATCAATGCCTTGCAACGCCAATACGCGTTGGAGACTACCTTCAACGGACACCCCCCTCCGGAAGATACTGATCTTAATGCAGTGTGTTCTCGTTTTGGGATCGCCCCATACCCTTCCCTGGAGCTGTATCCTGGGCAAGGTTTTCAGCCACTTAAACCGCATCAAGTGGCAGGTACGTGCCTTCCATTCGGATCGTTGTGGCCTTTTCACCACCTGGATCCGAATGGAAGCCCCTTTCTTCTTGTAATTCCCTACCATTCAGATCCTGTCGGTGAACCCCACAAGGATCCAAGTGGTAACTCCATTTTTCTCTCGACGCAGTGGGCTAACTTGTTGACCAGACCTAGGCTGCATCTTTGAGAAGCTTGATACGCTGGGCCATGTTCTTTTCAGTAATGAAATGGGCCTCGGAAAAACAAAAGTTTTTCTCGCTATGATTGAATGTAAAGCTCGCGATCTAGAGGCCAAATTGACAACTTTATCCGACGACGATGACCATGAGATCTTTTTCCCGAGCCTTATTGTCAATCCCCCTGGTACTATCCACCAGACAAACGCGGAACTAAAGGCAAATTTCCCCGGTCTGAAGGTTCTCTTGTACTACGGCGCTAAAGGTCAATCCCGCAAGTTTGACTCGTCCAAGATTGTGGACAAGGCGGAATTCCTCAAAGTGCTCCGCAAGTTGTCGCCTACAGACCCACAGGTGAGCATTGCATCCACCCATCCGCCTCCCATTCCACCCGGA
The DNA here is from genome assembly GCF_003025095.1 of Trichoderma harzianum CBS 226.95. Classification (NCBI taxonomy): domain Eukaryota; kingdom Fungi; phylum Ascomycota; class Sordariomycetes; order Hypocreales; family Hypocreaceae; genus Trichoderma; species Trichoderma harzianum. The sequence continues at coordinate 8,055 of NW_020209305.1, forward strand.
TCCGAATGGAAATGCTAACTTCTCTCCAGACCGCGCGAACTGTCGTCATGACCACGTATAACACGTTCCATTGCCGCGAAGTTATACGGAATGAGAAGCGATTCATCTTTCTCGGTCGCAAGGAAAAGGGACCACCTAAAAAACGGGCCAAGACTGCCCCCCCTCCCAAAAACCATCTGATCACTGATGAAGCGATTCGTAAGGGCGTCAGGTTCACCCAGGACACTGATCCAGACCGTGAGTCTGAAGACGACGGAGACGATGATTATACGCCTGAGGAAATGCTGGCCTTCCAAGCCAAACGTACCCAAAACTCGACCAAGATACGCAAGTATTACAAGGGAGACTGGGAAGTAGAGAGTAAGAGGATACACTTTCTCAAGGACGATGAACAAGGCATTCCCGATGGGAATCTAGTCGAATATCATCTCGCTCGTGAGGCTCTGGGCGATATCAAGTGGTCCTTCTTGATTGTGGATGAAGCTCACAATGCACGGCGTGTCAACGGTGTCTACAATAATTGTTTTCGGCTGCTCAACTGGAGTCATCTTGTTTAGGTGACAGGGACACCTCTCATGGGTAGTCTGCAGGACATTATATCACCATTAACCCTCATATCGCCCAAATTACGCATTCAACCGCCCCCAGTGGGAGATATGGCCATTGGTTATATCCAGGGTCTTTGGCATGAGGACTACAAACCGGATGGTAAGGCAACGCATTGGAAGGATGGCGATGAAACCGCTGCAATATTCTCTGAGAAATTTACAACCAGGTACCCCTCAGAGGGTTGGGCACAAATGGAAGAATTTTGGAAGCGTACCGGGGTAAAAATATGGCAATTGAACCCAGCGCTTGTGAGCCAGGCCGGACGTCACGCGGAGTGGTCAAGTGTCTTTGGCCAGAATGTCATCTCTGTAGTTTTGCAGACATTGTCCTTGCACCGGACCTTAAACTCCCGCCTCATTCTGCCCGATGGTCAAGTCTCCTTTCCTGGTACAGAGTTGTTGCCGATGACGATCATCACAGAAGAGCTGAACTTTGACCGGTCGATCCGTTTTCGCGTCCAAGAGCACGGGCGCAACTGTGCCTCAAAAACTTTCATCGCTGGTCCGTCAAACACTCTAGACAATTTCTCGCCCAGCCAGGGCGGCCTCTCCTCTCACAACTCGCAAGAGGGGTCACTCAACTTCAGCGCCTACAGAGAAGGAATTCTCGTAGCCTACGATTGGAGAAACACAGAGATACTCTACTCCAACGTAGAAAAATTTTTCGGAAAGGACCCCGACGGAATTCTCAAGACACTGCGCAAACTACGAGACGGAGATGCCATGACCAACAGCCAGAAACAAAGACTGCAGCGACGCGCTGCGAAGGACGCCATGCCAACGGTGGGAGTGGAGCATGTCCAGAAATTGCTCTCGCATGATAATAATCAGGGGCTGGACTATTTCTTCACACGGACATGCCCAGATCCATATGTCCTTCCCTTGACGGATCGTGCCGCGTGGGTACACTGGCTAGCCGGCACAAACCCAATGCTTGCAAGAACTCTTGAGCTTTGTTATCGCTACGTACATGAGAAGAAGGAACGCGTGTTGGTCTACATTGACACGCCTTGGGTCCAACAGTAAGTCATCAAATGTTCCATTCGGATCCGGGTGGATTTTGACCACCCGGATCCGAATGGAAACCCCCCGACCCCCGTTCTCCCTCGTATATGCTGACTTTCCTGTGTGTGCAGAATGATGTATGCAGCACTCTTGATGGCTGGCTACAAGACACTCACAGTTCGTTCCGCCGATAAACCTGCGGCTAAAGTCGAAGCTGTAGAGAAGTTTTCGGATCCACGTTCAGACGCACAAGTGTTTGTTGCCAATATAAACATTATGTCAACAGGTGTAAATCTGCATCACGCTTGTTGTTATGGCATCCTGGCCACCTTCCATTTTAACGCAAAAACAATCCAGCAAGTCCATGGACGGCTCAACCGCTTAGGTCAGAAAAAGGCTGTTATTTGGCACAACCTCAAAGTAAAAGACTCCTTTCACGATCACCAAGAGCGCATGCTGCTCACGAAATGGTCACGTCAATTGTCTGCCGAATCCAACCTCCCACAGTGGATGAATGGCGCATTGCGCGAGGTTATGCTCTTTGAGCTGATGCGCGCGCACTGGAATCAGCCATTCAACCGTTATAGCTGGGTCATTATCGCCGAACGGGATGGCAAATCAATGGATTACTACAGCGAGGAAGCCATTAAATTAGGCTATTGCTGCTCGCTCTTGGCTAAGCTTGTCTTGTTTGACAAGAAGGAGGACTACTGGAATGAAAATGATGATTTTATTGCTATAGCTCTGCTCGAACTTGCTGGCAGCCAAGAGCTGGAACAGCTTGAACAATGGCTGAAACTGGACGACCAGGGTCTTCGAGTGACATTGGAGTTGCGACTGACAAAGCTCATTCACGTGGCCAAGACAAACGAGACAAACAAGGAGCAGATTGAGCGTTTCAGGGACGGCGTGAAGCAGAGGCAGGCGCGCGAACCCATCCAGATCATCGATGAAGACGGCTCGGACAGTGAAGATCCAGTAGAGGATGAAGACGCCGAACTTGACAACGAGAAGGAGCCCGAGACTGCTACTGACGAGGAACCCATCGGTCCTGCTGGTAAAGATCTGGAAGATGGCGCAACGGAGTTGGGCAATCAGCAAGGAAATATGGATATCGACGCACCACCAAGCAATCAGGAAGTTGCAGAGTAGGTGATGGTTTCGGTCGATCTTGAAAAGACTCATAGATATATGGCAGGTCTATTTTCTAGTATAGGCGATTTGGGGGATTTTGCTATTCTAGTGGTTCTAGTGGATGGATCTTGGAACTTGAAAATGTGGGATGGATACACTCGATTTGCTTGGTCCTATAATGCGACCGGAAAGTTTGCCAAATTGGCAGAAAAGTTTACAGGTTCTGGAATGTTAGCCTGAGATTTGGCGATGCCATTTTATGGCTTCCATAGGGGACTTATGAGATTTATGGATAGGCGGGTTAGTTAGGCTTTGCTTTTGGCATTAGTCAGCTCCGTTTATCAGCCGGCCTATATAGGTTCGTGCTCTATTCTAGTTAGTAAAGGAATGAAGCTCTTCTCTTTTATACAAATCTACAAGAACTAAAAGTTTGGTACAAGGTTTACTTTTACTTTGCCTAGGTACTTTAGGCTTTATATAATTGCTAATTCTAAGTTGGTAATTCAAGAGATAAAATAATAATAAGTGAAGAGAATTCCACTTGGGTCCAGGTGGGAAATTATAAACCTTAATATTATAGCTGAACAACGGTGGCTATATTTTTCGTAGTACTAGGCCCTGAGCTAAAGTTAAGTACACCACCCTTCTTAGAAATAAAGGATAAGTTAATAATCTCTTTTATTACTCTAATATATATAGAATTTTATATTTAGCGTTAAATTAATTAATATATTATTTATTATTAATACTTATGTTTTTTTTTAATTTATAATTAATTAATTCTATTATGTTAAGTTAAAGAATATAATTAAATAATTATTAGAAGCCAGGTTAGTGGAAGAGAGTAAAGAGGGATAAGGGATAATCACAGGTAGCTATATAGCGAATACGTAAGCTTAAGGTAGCGAAGTAACTATATTTATCTCTGCCTTCCTTAATTCCTTCCTTAGATTTTAGGTTTTTTATAATATTATTACTAAGCTAAAGGCTTTACAACCCTTAGCTTACGCCTCCGTAACGTAGCTGGTGTACAGCTGTTATATAACTACACTCTTTTTAAATAAGCTTTAATATATTACCCTTTTTTCTAAGGTATTACTTTAATACTTTTAATAATATTCCTTTTCTTAATCTTATAATTAATCTCTTTTATTAAAGGTATTACCTATATAAAAGCTTTAATATAATTTAAGCTTTATATTTATTTTATTTTTATTATAAATATATTACTATTTTAAGCTTTTCTTTTATATTTTTAAAAATAAATATACATAAATAGTTAAATATAGTAATAGTTTTATAATACTTTTTTATTACTTTTATAACCTAAAGTAGTTAATATTTTTTTATAAAAAATAAAAAAGTAAAAGGGAATATAAACTTATTAAAATTTTAATATAATAAAGGTAAAATATTATTAATTTTACTTTTAATTACTTTTACTTTTACTACTTAAATTTTATATTATATTAATTTATTTACCTAGTATTTTTATAAAAGCTAACTTTTTAAAGGTAGTTTAATATATTTAACTTTTTTCCTTTATATTAGCCTTATAATTAACTTATAAATAAAGCTATTCTTTATTATTATTACTTAGGTTATATATATAAATAAATAGCTAAAAGTTAACCTCTGCTTTATATAAATATAATAAGTTAGTTATTATAACCCTTTTATATTAAGTCTTTTTTTAATTTACTTTTTAAATACTAGCTTTAAGTATATAATATATATTTATAAAAGCTATAAAAAAATATATATTCCTATTTAAGCTTAATATTATTAGGCTACGTAGTTATTATTAAATATACTTTAGTAAGCTTAACTAGACCTAGTATATTATTACTTTTTTATTATAATTATTATTTTAATTTATAATAGGCTATTATTAGTCTACTGTAATAGTAGTATAAAAAAGCTTTTTATAATATTAATAATATATTTATAACTTTAGTAATAGTTACTACTATAGTAATTATAATAATTATTACTCCTAGGGTATTAAGTATTACCTTAGTTTACTATTAGGCATAGGTTTATAATATTACTAATATAAAGATATAGTTAAATATTATAAATTCTTTAAAATTAATAAATATTATACTTTTTATCTTTTTTTTAATATATTTCTTTAGCTTTTATAATATTTTTATTACTAATCTATCTTTTAGGAGTAGCTTAAAAGCCTTAAGGGTTATTTAGCTAATAACTTTCCTACTGTACTAGCTTATAAAGGTAAGGTAACTTAAACTAATATTATTATAAATAAAGGTATAATAGTTATAAATAATAATATAATTAGTAATATATAGTAGTATTTATTTATTATAGTTATATATATACCCTTTCTTTATAGTATAGTCCCTATATTATATAATAAGGTAATAATATTATTTAATTAACTTATTTTCTTTTATAATTTTAAGCTTTTTATATAACTATATACTAACTATAATTTACTTTTACTTTACTTTTACTTTACTTTTCCCTTTAAATTACTTTACTACCTTAGTAAATTAAAATCCTATAATTATAGCTAGTATAATAAATTTTATTTATAACTACAGCTTTTTTTTTTTTTTTTTCCTTTTTTATTACCTTATAATACTAAAGTTAATACCCTCCTTCTTTTTTATAATATTTTTTTAATATTTTTATAATTAAGTATTTTTTTTTAATTTTCTTTATTTTTACTAATTTTATTTTTATTTTAGCTTATTTAATTTATTATAATACTTTATTAATTAAATAATAAATATAAAACTATAAAATAATAAGCGCTTAATAATTAGCTTTTATTTTTTTATAGTAGTTCTTTTTTAATTAATCTCTTAACCTTAATTTTACTTTTATAATATTTTAAAAATACTATTAAAGCTTTAAATATATACGTTTACGCTACCCTTAAGTAACTTATTTATTAAACCCTAAAATATAAATATACTTATATACTTTATATATTAAATAAAAATAACTTTAATATTAAAGAATTATTTTTACTTTCTTTTATTTTTACCTTAGTTAATATTATTATTTTTAAAATATAAATACTATATTATTATTTTTATTTTTTTACTAATTTATAATAACTATAAAATATTATATTATAAATATTTTTATAATTTTACTTTTTATATTAGTAAGTTAAATAAAAATAATAAAAAACCCCCTTCTTTAACTATATACTTTAATATTTAAAGTATATTTTTTAATTACTCCTTTACTATAATAAATTAATAAATTTTTTAAATAATTTAAGTAAATATTAGTACTACTAGCTTAATTATAAAGGTTACTTTTTTATTCTTAATTCTTATATTAAGGTTACTTAGGAAATATAGTAGACTTTTTTATAATTTCCTAATATAAGGTACTCTTCCTTTTATTACTTATTTAATATTAACTTATATAAGAACTATTTATTAATTTATAGCTTTTAATATAAAAAAAGCTTTTAAAGTTTTATATTTATAATTTAAAGTTTATTAGTTTAATATATAATACTTCTCCTACTCCTTTATTATTAAGTTAATACTAAAACCTATATTTAAATTTATAGCTTTATATTTAGCTAAATATTATAAATTTATTATATATAATTATAATAATAATATTTTAATTAATAAATATTCCTTTCCTTTTTATATTAATTATTTTTAATTCTATTTAAGAAATACCTTTTTTTATAAATACGCTAGGTATTTATAGCTATTCTACTTTATTCTTAGCTATCCTTTAAAGTAAAGCTTTATAAGCTAATATTACTATCCCCCGTCTTACTATTCCTATTCCTAGAGATATTATATTTAAGGCTACCTTCCTTTTAGTAGCTACTTACAGCGTTAATACTACTATAGCGCTAGCTTAAGGTAGTATTAAGAATATGCTTTCTTTTACTAAAGCTAATAATAATAATAATAAGAAGGATATTATTAATAAATAGTAATAGTTGTTTTTTTATAATAGGTTTATAAGCTTACTGTTACGTATTTATATTATTTAATTTATTAATTTATTATATTTAACTTTATGTTTAGCATTAAAGATAAAGAATACCCTAGAATTTACTTATTACTATATAAGTTTATAGTTAACTATATGTCACGACCTAACACTTATGGTCGCGACAACGGGCTAACTAACTAAGTGCAACTAAATTAACTATAATCTAAGTAGCTAATCAGGCCCCGCTTATCTTACTTATTTAACAAGCTTAGCAAGCTTATACTCTTTATACTTATTTTATAAGCTATATAAGCCCAGAACTAATTAAATATATAAATTTACTTTATATTATTTATTAAAATAGTTTAAATAGCCAGTTGTAAATATAAAATAATGCTTAATTATACCTATAAAGTATTATTTACTAGTTATATAAATAAACCCCTTTTATTTTTGTTAATTACCCGCTAGTTTAGCCTAGCCTATCCGCTAATATAAACCTAGTATAAGGTTTATCCCTTAGGAATTCCTTTTATACTAATACTATAGGAGCTTAGCTTATTATATATTTATAACTCTTATTTAGAGGTTACCTTAAACTATAGGTAATATTATTATAAGGATATTAAATAGTTAAATTCTATGTATTAAATATAGAAATAAATTAAGAAAGCGAAGTTTAAAGTATATACGGAAGTAATATTAAAATTTTAAACTTATTTAAAAAAACTATTAAAATAATAAATCCTAATATAAAAGGGATTATAACCCCTTAATTACTAGTTAATAATACTAAAGTATAATAGCGCTTCTTAAACCTTAAAGCCTTAGTTATTTATATAAAATAAATTATTAAAGACTAATAAAATACTATTAATATACTTAATAAATAACTTAACGTTTAATAGTAATAATAAAGGTAACTACTTATAGTTTAAGGCTAGCAGGGAGGTCCCTGTAAGAAAAAACTAGGTAAGATTATTAAGCTACTTCTGCTAATATTATTTAATAAAGACTTATAAAAAGTTAAGGGATTTTTTATAAATATAAGGTCTTATTTTAAATACTTTTTAACTACTATAACCCCGCTGGAATAATATATTAGCGTTATAGAAAGCTAACTTATTAAAATACTTAAGAATTAGTTTAAACTATACCTTTAAGACTTTAAGTAATATAATTAAGTTAAAAAAAAGGCTACTACTAATATACTTTTTAATAAATATAAAAAATTTAAAAACTAACTTAAGGTACTATTTAGCTAAATTAATAAAAAAAAGGAAATAAAAAATATATTACTAAAACTTTAATAATAAAGTATATATACTAAATATACTACTAAGTTTATTTAAATCTATGCTAAAATAAACTTTAAAAATATAACTAAAAAAATATTATATTATTAAAAACTAAAATTAAAAGTAAAAAATAAACTAATATAAAATAATCTTTTAGCTATATTTAAAATACTTTTTAAAAAAGCTAATTATATTAATAACTAATAATTTAAATAATAAAAAGAAAAGTAAACTAAAAAAGGAGGAAATAATAAAATATACTACCGCCTTTAATATTATACTAATTAAAGTAAAAAATATAACTTAGCTTTATTAAATAATAAAAAACCAGGATTAATAAATCTAAATATTATTAATATCTATAAGTTTATAGATAAATATAATTACTATAGTAAAATAAGCTATAAGGAAAAGGATTACTAAAGTAAATATAGAAAATTTAATAATTTTAAAAAATCTACTTATAAAAATAAAAAGTTTAATAAAGTTTAAATTAATACTATTAAAATTATACCTTATAACTTACTTAATTAAACCAGCTGCTATAATAATTAATATTTTATATATAAGGAAGAAAAAGAAATAATAAAGTAGTACCCTAAGATACTTAAAAGAAAGCAGCTAAAATAAATTATAATTAATACTATAACTGTAAAAAAGCTAAATAATAATTAAAAAATAAAGTTAATAATAATTAGCCTACCCCTATAACTTAGGAAAAATATAAAGTTAATAGAGTATAAGCTAAAGCCCTTAATATTCTACTTATAAAAGAAAAGAAAAAATAAGAAAATACCTTTATTTATAAATAAAAAAAAAATATAGGAAAAATTAAAAATATATTAACCTTAATATTTTAGAATTATACGTAAACTATAGATTATAAAAACCTTAGGGACTAAACTACCCTTATAAATAAAAACCCTTTAACTATAACTTAAAAAAAATAGAAATATATAACTTAAGTAAATTCTAATAGATACTTAAATAGTATAAAATTACTTAGTAATAAATACTAAGTAATAATAGGTTAGTAAAATACGCTAATATAAACCCCTACTACTTTATTATAATTAAAGATTAATTCCTTAAATAAAAAAAAATATAACTTATATATAATACCTTATTTACAGAAGATTATAAATATTTAATAGTAAAATAATACTATAAAATACTATATAAAAAATACTAAAAATAAAAGATTTATAATTAGTACCTTTAGATCTAATATAAAAACCTATATAATAAAATTTATATAAAAATTAATTTAGATTAATACCTTAACTAAAGATATAAATAATACCTTAACTATAAGGTTAAAGAATAATATATATAAAGGGAAGCTTATCCTAAAACTAACCTACTATAATATAAGAATAAATATTATAAAAAGTATTATAAAGAAAAAGAAAAATATATTTAACTTTAATACTAATTATACTATAATAGATTTAACTTTAAAACCTATAATAAAGGTAATACTTATAAAAAAAATATTAAATACTTTTATAAATACTATATTAATAAAATTAATATTAATAAATATTAATAATACTAAAAACTCTAGTAGTAATAAATATAATAATAAATAATTAAAGACCTTAATATTATTACTAAAAATAATTATAATCCTAACTAAAAAAAAAATATATAAATTAATATAGTTAAAATAACTAAAATAAAAAAACTTAAAGTAAATATATAACTTAATAATAGTACTATTACTATATACATTAATAGTAAAGTAGATTATAATTTAATCTTACTATAATTAATTAAAAAACTATAAATCCCCGTTTAATAAAAAAAATAAGTATTATAAATTATAAATATTATAAAAGTAAAAGTAGAAAAAGGACTTATTAAATATAAAACTAATTATTTCCCCGTAATTATTAATAAAAACACTTATAATATCTAATTTAGTATTCTAAATATACTAAAAAATAATATTCTTTTAGGCTATCCCTAGTTACTTAATAATAACCTTATTATTTAATAGAAAACTAAGAAGGTTTATTAAAATATTAAAGATATACTTAAATATTAACTATATTAAAGAGAATATAAAGGTAAAGCTATACTACTAAAAGAACCAGAACCCTCTGCATTAACTATAAAAAAAACAAAAATAGTTAAATTTAAAAAAAATAAATTACTAATACTACTATAATATAATAAATAACGTAAAAAAGCAGAATATATCTATATTAATAGAATTACAATATAATTTAAAGATAAGCTAGTAGTACTTAATAAGGCGCTAAATAAGGCATAAGAAAAGAAGGAATTAAAAGAACTTAATAATACTCTTACTAAAATACCTTACTAATATAAAAAGTTTTAAAAGCTATATAAGGTAATATTAAACATTAGGTTACTACTATACTTACAGTAGGACTACTATATTAAGTTAATAAATAGAAAATAACCTAAGACCTATAAGATTTATAACCTTAATGAAAAAGAGCTTAAAACTTTAAGGGAATAGTTAAATAAGTAATTAAAAAAAGGATATATTTAAGTTTTTAATTTATTAGTAAAATACCCTATAATATTTATACTAAAGAAAAATAAAAAGTTATAATTAATTATTAATTATTAATAACTTAATAAAATTATTATTAAAAATTAAATACTACTACTATTAATCTTTAAAATTAAAAATAAATTAATAATTATAAAATAGTTTATAACTCTTAACTTAAAAAAAGCCTATAACCTTATCTAAATTAAAAAAAAAGATAAATAAAAAACAGTATTTAAAATACATTATAAATTATTTAAATATTTAATTATACCTTTTAGACTTACTAATACACCAGCTATGTTTTAAAGAATAATTAATAAAGTCTTTAAAGAATATATTAATAAATTTATTATTATTTACCTTAATAATATACTAATCTACTTTAATACTTTAGAAAAGTATAAATAATATATATATTAAGTTTTAAAAATACTATAAATAGTAAACTTACTAATAGAACTAAAGAAATATTAATTTTATATCTAAAAAGTTAACTTTTTAAAATATATTATCTTACTAAAATAAATTAAAATAAACCTTATTAAAATAGCAGCTATTAAAAAATAAAAGGTCCTTAAAATTATAAAAAAAGTATAAAGCTTCCTTAATTTAGTAAATTACTACTAAAGGTTTATTAAAAACTATAATAAAATTATAATACTACTTATAGATCTTATTAAAAAAGATCTTAATAATAAGGTTAAAAAAAATCAACTAATTAAATATATAAGGAAGGCCCTAGAAGCCTTTAAAATACTTTAAAAAGCTATTACTAATGCATTAGTATTATAAATATATAACCCTAAGAGGTCTATTATTATTAAAATAAACGCCTTAAACTATATAATTAAAGAAGTTCTTAGCTAATAAAATAATAAAAAAATACTATATCTTATAGTCTTTTTCTTTAAAAAACTTTATAACCTTAAATTATAATATTCTATATATAACTAAAAACTTATAGCTATCTTTAAAGTATTTAAGGAATAAAGATTATACTTATTAAATAATAAATATAAAATTACTATATATTTTAATTATAAGAATTTTATAAATCTTACTATAAAAAAAATAAATATCTTTATATAATAAAAAAAGTATTTTAAGCTTATAGCTAAGTATAATTTTAAAATTATACTTTATAAAAAATTAGAAAATAGTTAAGTAAATGCTTTTAGCTATAGAGAAAACTACTTTAAATTAATACTAAAACTTACTTCGCTAATATTTTAAAAAACAGCAGAAAGCTATTATAAACTAGTAATTATTAATACCCTCTTTATAATTAAAGATAAAAACCCTATCCTTAATAAAATTAAGGATAAAGTTAGTAACTAAATATTAAATTAGTTCCTTAAAAATATAACCTTTACTAAAGGAATTCCTTATAAAAATAAAAAAATCTAAGTACTAAAATTACTATAGAAAAAAGTAATAAAAATAGTTTATAAGTATTTGCTATATAAATATAAAGGAGTTACTAAGATACTATAATAAGTATAATAGTACTATACCTTTATAAGTATAAAGAAAGTTATTAAAGGAATTATTTAATTATATATTTTATATATAAAAATAAAGTCTAGTTAATAAAAACCTTATAGTAAACTATAACTACTACTAATACTAAAGTACCTTTAAAGCTTTATTTTATTTAATTATATTATTAAACTACTATTATTAAAGGAACTTATAATAAATATAGTATATAATAGTATTTTTATTATTATTAATAAATTAATAAAATAAAGTATTTTTATTTTATATAAAGAAAGTAGGATAGTAGAAAAGTTAGGCTATATAATATAAAAGTATATAGCTTTAAAATATAGATTACTTATAAAAATTATTTCTAATAAAGGATTAACGTTTATATTTAAGTATTAGTAAAGTACTATAGTAAAAATAAGTATAAACTATAAAGCTAGTACTACTTACTACCCTTAAATAAATAAGTAAATAAAATATACTAACTAAATTATTAAAGTATACTTATAAAGTTATATTAACTTTAATTAAAATAACTAAGTTAAATACTTACCTAATATAAAATTCTCTTATAATAATTTAGTTTTAAAATTAATAAAGCTTTTATTATTTTATATTAATAAAAGATATTACTTATAAATATATTAAATACTATAAAAGGAAGAAAATATATAAAAAACTATACTTAAGGTAGATAAACTTAAAGAACTATACTAAAAATTATATATGTAACTTAAACTTATATAAAAATATATAAAGAAGTATATAAATAAAAAAAGGCTTAAAAAATTAACCTTTTAAAAAGGAGATATAGTTTACCTACTTTAATATACTTAAGGAGAAAAATAAGCTAATATTAAAATAAATAAGCTAAGTAATAAGCTAAATTATAAAAAAGTTAAGCTTTATAAAATTTTAAAGAAAATTAGTAAAGTTAATTATAAACTAAACTTCCTAAAGTAATTAAATAAATAAAGAAAATTAATCTACTTAATTTTTTATATTTTACTATTAAAAAAAGTATTAATAAATAAAGATATAGGAGAACTTATTAAGGATAAAATTATTATTAAAGGTAAAAAACTTAAATATAAGGTTAATAAAATAATATTACTAAAAATAAATAAAGTAATTAGTAAACTTTAATACTTAGTAGAATAAAAAGAATATAATAAAGATATAAACAGCTAGGAATTAAAAAGTAATTTTAAATATACTAATACTACCTTAAAAACTTTTTAAAATAAATTTTATAAATAACTATAAGTATAATAAAAATTAATATAAAAAGAACTTAAATAACCTATAAAAATACCTAGGATAGTAATAAAAAAATACCCTTTATTAAAATAAAAAAATTAAGATTTAAGGACCTTAAATTAATATTAAAAAAGAAATTAATATTAATAACCTTTAGACCTAAAGTTATAGGGTTAGTAGGATTAAGTAGTAATATTTTAGCCTAATGTAAGGCCTCCGCTTTTATATACTTAACCTTATTTAACTTATTTAAGTTATTAATACCCTATATAATAGTATATATTATTTTTTAATACTATTATTTCTTCTTTTTATAAAGGCGTTTAACTTTTACACTAGCTAAATAAAAATATTTAAGCTCTTACTTATACTCTTCTTTAGCTACTTTAATTATTACTTTTAACTTAATATATTAAGCAGCTACCTTATAAAATTATATAAGAAAAAGTTATTTAATATTATAAAGGGATTTTTAGCTAATAATATAAGCTAAATAACAAAAGGATTTACCCTCTAAGAAAAAATACTTTATACCTAAAGATTTATAAATAAAATATTTATTTATTTTAACTAAGTAAAATAATATTAATAAATAAAAATTACTATACTACTCTTACTTATTAGTTTTATACTCCTTAGATTTAGTTAGTATAATTATAATAATTAAATAT
>NW_020209306.1:0-21190 GCF_003025095.1 Trichoderma harzianum CBS 226.95
CTCTTTTTCCTTTTTTTTTAATTTCTTTTACTAATTTAATACTTTTATTATTAAAATATTTTTATTAATATTATTTTATTATAAAAAGGATATACTACTTATAAAATAATATAACTAGTATTTTATTATAAAAATAACTTTATTTAATATATTTATAATAATAAAATAAATTTTTAATTATATAATAAATAACTAATTTATAAAAATAATATAAATAAAGTATATTTATTTTAAATTTATTAATTAAAATAAATAATATAAGTAATAATTACTTATAGGCTTTATAAAAAATAAGCTTTAAGATTTTTATATTTATAATAATATAATTAAAGAAAAAAAAATAAATAAACCTATAAGGCTTAAGCTATATTTATAATACTATTATATACTTAGCTTTAAAGATAAAATTAATAAAAAAGGGGTATTATATTATAGCTTAACCTAAGATAAAGTATATTAGGAAAGTAATATAAAAGAATACTTTACTTAAAGAATTAATTAATATAAAAGTAATAAGTTTATTATAAACTACCTTAAATAAATTACTTATAAAATAGTAATCTTATACTTAGGCTTATAATTTTAAAAATAAGTTATTAAAAATAATTAAATATATAAACTTTAATTTTTTATACTTTTTAAATAACTTAAATAAATAATTATTAATAAAGTATTAGAATTAAATATAAACTAAATTTTTATTATATTTTACTTACTTTATAATTATATTTACTTAAAGCTATTTCTTATTCTTTTTGCTAATATAAATTAATTAACCTTAGTTTATTACTTTAGGAATTTACCTTATATTATTTAAGTATTAGGTTAGGATATTATAGCTTATTTTAAATAATTATTTAAAAGGCCTAGTTAAAGAAGCTAAAAAATAAATATAATAAATCTTTAGTAATTATAATAAATATATTTTTAAATTAAAAAAAGTATTAAAAAACATTAATAAAAATAAAATAATTAAAAGTATTTTAATTATAATATATTAAAAAAGAAAATATTTAAACTATATTATAAAATTTTAAAATATTACTATATATTCTAAATAAAATAAGTTAACTTTTATTAAATAATTCTATAGTAGCCTTAAATAAAAAGTTAAAGAGAAAGTATATAATATTAATTAATTAACTTATACTTTAATTTCATTTATAAATATTTATATTTAAGCTAATAATTTACTATATAAATTTAAAAATAATACTACTTAATAATATTAGTAAAATAATGACTAAGTTAATTAAAGTAAGAAATAATATAAGGAAATTACTAAAGATAATAATAGTAAACTTAGAAGAATAAATCTAAATATTTTATAATATAAGAAAGAATTTAAGTATTATAATTATAGTAAAATAAGCTATATAGCTTAAAATTACTAAATATTTCTTTTCCATAAAAATAAAATTTTAAAACTAAAAAAAGAAATCTATACTTTAAATAAATCCCTTAATGTATTATAATAAAAAAATAATAGCTACCTTTAATATAAGGAAGAATTAAAAGAAATAGATAAAATAAAGGAAGAAATAACCCTGCTTAAAACTATACTTAATTTAGTTAAAAACCCTATAATTAATAATACTATTTAATAAAACTATAAGTTATTATTTTTTACTAATTTCATTAGGAGTAAATCTAAAGAAATTAATAAACTTATTAAATTCTAATACTAAGTTAATATTTATAACCTTAAATAAAATATTAAACCCTTTATTTACTAAAAACTTTATAATAGGCTTATATAATAGTAACTATATAATAATAAATAATAAATTATTATAAGTCTAAACGTAGATAAAATATAAAATTAATTTATATTTCTTTTAAATTATAATTTTATATTATAATATTATATATAAGTCTATTATTATAAATTATATTAAAATAATTCAATTACTATTATTATAATAGTTTTTATTAAAGTTTCTTATATTATTAATATTTATTATTATTAAGTTTATTAAAGTAATATTTATAAAAGTTTATAATATTTTTTTTATAAATATAGTTTTTTTTTATATTTTAAAGTTAAATTTACTTTAATATAAGTATAATTAAAAGAATTAATATTTTTCCTTATTTTTTTAATATTTTAAATAATTACTATTATAGTATTGAAAGGGCTTTATGTAAAGTATTAAAATACTTTTAATTTATACTACCTTACTTTATAATTTAAGTATTATAAGTATTATAGCTTATAGTATTTATTAAGGTTAGATTTAGTATAATCTTAATTATATATATTATTTTATTATATTTAATAATATTAATTATAAAGTTTAATATTTTAGTATTTTTTATATAATAATTTATTATATTATTATATAATAGCTTAAGTATATTAGTTTATAAATAAATATTTATATATAAATTATATTTTCTTTTATTAAAAGAATTATTTTTAGGTTATAATAAGGTAGTAAAGCTTTATATTAATATATTTTACTAATTTATTATTACTTAGTATTTATTATTAAGTAATTTTATACTACTTAAGTATTTATTAAAATTTACTTAAGTTATATATTTTTATATTTTTAAAATTATAATTAAAGGGTTTTTATTTATAAAGGTAGTTTAGTCCCTAGGGTTTATATAATTTATAATAGTTATATAGTTTTAAAACATTAAAGTTAATATAACTTTTATTTTTTTTATTTTAGTATATTTTTTTTATAAGTAGAAAAAAGTATTTTTATATTTTTTTTCTCTTTTATAAGTAAAATATTAAAGTCTTTAATTTATCTTTATTTTTCTTTATATTTTTTTTAAATTATATTAGTATTTACTACAGTAGTAATTACTATAAGTATATTATTAATAACTTAATTAACTTTTTTAAAAGTTATAGTATTAATTATAATTTATTTTAGCTATTTTTTCTTAAGTACCTTAGGGTATTAATTTAATTTATATATATATATATATATATAGTAATTAGTTTAACTAAGTAAATTATAGAGTATAGTTTTAATAATATTTATTTAGATTTTATTAAATGTTTTACTTTTATTAATGGATTTTTTAAATTATTAAGTTTTTTATATTTTCCTTAATAGTTCTTTTTTTACAATTTATTTTATTATAGTAGTTATATTTACTTATAAATCTTTAAATATTAATAATATTTAAATTTATAAGTTTTAGTTTTTTATTATTTAAAAAAGCTTCTTTTTTAATTAGTATAATATTATAAATTATATTTAAGTATAAAATTTCTAATTCTTTTATACTTTTTTTTTAATTTTGTTTTTAATTATAATTATTAATATTAATTATAGCTTATATATAGTTAATAAAGTTAATTATTTTTTATTAATTTCATATAGTTTATCCTTAACTAAGGGTTTAAAGCTTTTATAATATATTTCTTTTTTACTATTTTTAATTTAATTAACCTTAGTAAAAAGTTATATAAATATTATTATATACTTAAATAAAGGTTTTTTTTACTTAATTAATTAAAGGTTTTATTTTACTTTTTATTTTTATTTAAAGTTTTAAATAATTTCTTTAGTTAATTATAAAAGTCTTAGTATATTTTAAAAATGTTTTTAATTTTATTCTTTTATTTATTTAAATTATTTTACTTAAAGTTTTTTATAATAAATTATAATTATTTATTAACTACTTTAGTAAAGTAAATAATTATAAAAATATTTTTATTTTTTTATTTTTTTAAAGTATTTAAAAAGTATTTAAAGTAGATATTAAGTTTTATAAAGTACTTTTTTTATTTTCTTAGGTTTTTTATTATAACCTTTAGGATATTTAAGTTAAATAACTTTACTTTATTTTTTTTTTTGATTTTAAATATAGTAATTTTAGCTTTAAGGGTTATGATTTTTACTTATTATTATTTAGTAAAAAGCTATAGCTAAGGCTAAAGTTAAAGGTTTTTATTAATTATTTTAACTTTAAGTACTTTTTCAAGTTTAATATTATTATTTTTATAACTTAAGGTAATACTTTTTTAATTTATTTTAATATTTAATATATAAAATTTAATTATTTAATATTTTTATAATATATTACCTAAGGTCTAAGGTAACTATTTAAATAAAAATTATAAATATATAATAAACTAAGCTTTTATAATATTAATATAAAAAAAGTTTCTAAAAAATAAACCTTATATTAGGTTTATATTAATAAATAAACTAAGCTAAATTAATTAGTAATTAATAAAAATGAAAAACTATATTTATATAATTAATAAATAATACTTTTATAAATATAATTAAGTATTATTTTATATTTATAATTAGCTATTTAAATTATTTTAAATAAGTATAAAAAAAGTAAGTTATATATTTAGTTATATTAATAAAGTTATTTATAATTATATTAACTAAGGATAACTTAAGTTATATATACTTTTATTAACTAAATATAATTTTAATTTTATTAATTAAGTTAGTTAAGGTTAAGCTAAGGACTACTTAACCTAAAGGTTTATTATTACAGCTATAAGTATTAGGCTATAATAAATATAAAATATTTTACTTAGGTACTAGCCTTAAACTATACTTTTTTTACTTTTTTTACTTTTTTTACTTTTTTATTTAATTTTAAATAATAAATTACTACTTAATATATTTATTATAAAGTAAAATTAAATACTTTTATTATAATCTAATCTACTATAATAGTTAAATCCCTTATAAATAGCTAGTTTTATTATAATAATTACCATAATTATAATTATTAACTTAATCTTTACTTTATTAACGCTATAGTATAATAAAATATAATATTATAATTGTAGAAAGCTAGTAGCCTAAGGTTTAATTCTAGCTTATTACGTAGTTATAAGCTAAATTATATTAAACCTCCGCTGCTAATAAGGCCTGTGGAAAAACATTATAGGGAATATTATAGTACCCTTAGGGGTTAAAACAGCTGTTTAAGACTACTAGAAGATAGCTTAGTTTACTATCTTAGTAAGGTCTTAAGGATAAAACTACTAGAAGAAGAGTATTATATTATAATCTAGTCTATTGTAATAGCTAGATCCTTTATAAATACTTAGTTTTATTACAGTAATTACTATAATTATAATTATTAACTTAATATTTTACTTTATTAGTACTATAGTATAATAGAATATATTAACTTTATAATAAAATTTTTAATTTTAAATATAAAAAAAATACTAATAGAAATTTTCCTCTAAGGTAATATAATTATAGTTTTACTTCTTATAGTAAATATATAATTTTATAATAAAAATAAAATTCTTTAGTATAATATTAATAAAGCTTTTATACTTTTTTTTCTTTTACTTAAAAACAAATTTATTATTATACTTATATTTATAATTATCTATAATAAAAAAATAAAAAATAAAAGAAAAAAAAAAGGATTATAATACTTATTAATAAAATAAAAATAAATACTTATATATTACCTTAATTAAGTCTTAAGGGTAAAATTAATAAAAGAAGGAGAATTATATTATAACCTAAATCTTAAGGTTATAATAATAGGCTAATAGGTTAACTTAAACTAAATTAACTATAAACTAATAAATTAATTAAGATTAATAGTACTTTTTAATAGAAAAGTTAGGAAAGCTAGCTTTTTAAATAATTTATTATAGGAAAGCTAAAAAAGCTAGCTTTTTAATTTAATTTAGAATATATAATTAAATATATAAATTTACTTTATATTATTTATTAAAATACTTAGATAATTAGTTATTATTAATATAATAGTATTTAAATTAAATATTTAAATACTTTATTTTATAGTTAGTAATAAAATTGCCCGTTTACTAACTTAATTACTTTGCTAACATAAACCATAGAACTACTCTAAGGTTTATCCCTTGGAAACAACTGACCTATAGTATCTATAGGACCTAGTTTATTACAGTAAGCTTAAGTAAGCCTTATATTATACATTTATTTTATAACGTTTATTTAGAATAGTTTAAATAACTAATTGTAAATATAAAATAATACTTAATTATACTTATAAAGTATTATTTATTAATTATATAAATACCTTATTTATTATTCCTTATTAATTACCTCCTAGTCTGGCTTAGTTTATTTACTAATATAAACTTAGTATAAGGTTTATCCTTTAGGAATCCCTTCTATACTAACCTATAGGAGCTTAGCTTATTACATTAGGACATTATATTTAGTATTTACTATATAGCCATAATGTGACGAACCGGGTCCTATAGGTACTATAGGTTAGCTGTTTCCAAGGGACAAACCTTAGAGTGGTTCTATGGTTTATGTTGGCGGAGCAATCAGGTCAGTAACGGGCAATCTTATCACCAGCTAGTAATACAAATAAGGGTAGATGTCTGAGTTCCAATTTGATTATATTGTAAACGCTGTATTAATAACTGGCTATCTAAGTGTTCTAATAAGTAACATAAAGTAAACTTATATACCTAGTTGGCTGGGTTGGATCATTGACAAGTGTTGATGATCCTGTTGTAGATTATCTTAGAGTTCTAATAATCCGTCCTTAGATTAATAGATTATTAAATAATCTAATAATCTGTTCCTAATTGATTAGTTGGTCCAACGTTTATCCAAGACCGGCTACCCTATAGGCCCATTGTCGTAACTATAAGAGTTAGGTTGTAATATAATGTCCCCCTCCTATTGGTCTTATCCTTAAGACCTTGCTATAAGTAGCGCGTCCCCACATACTCGTAGGTAGGTACTCCTTATCTTATTTTCATCACTTTATTCAACTAACTTACTTAACTATAACAGATCGCGTTACCAAGAGTTTTTATCTAAAAACGCAAAAGCAGAAGAGTCTTTTTAAATCTGTTTTAAGGGGTACTGAAAAAATAAATAAGCGCTGCTCCTTCTATATCTTGAAAAAGTTTAATAAGTACCTGCTATCTTCAGACGATTCTTCGTAATATTTGAATTACGTACAACTAAATAAATCATACTATAACGTAAAAGGTCTAACTACTAATTAATTAAATCAGGTGTCTGCTTAATACTTCTGATTAAAAAATAAGCTTAAATCTGCTGAGGATGCTTTAGCCGAAATAGCTGTAAAAGTTTCTTAATTATAAAAACAAAAGAAGATTTAGTATAAGCGAATGCGTTGTACTGTTGCGCAGGGTATTATAGATCTAGAGGAATTAGATAGGGTTAAGCGTAAGGAGGCGGAGGCCGCTTGTTAAGCTGTAATATTATTACTTAATCTAACTAATTCTGTAACTGCAGATTCCGTAGTTGACGCTGTTAATTAGGACGCTTTTAACCCTTCTTTGCTAAACCTAGACTTCAGTGGAAGTCATTTATAAGGTCTTTTAAGTATTTAAAGTCCTTAATAGTTTACTATAATTTTTCTATTTTATTATAGCCTTTCTATTTTACTAAGTATTTAGTTTATTAAGTGTCTTCGTTAAATCTTATTATTTTAAGTTTCTTAACCTCGTATTTAAGTTCTTTGCCTTAAATAATAATTTTGTCCTGTATAACTTCGCCTATTTCTTTATCTACTAATGCTTTTTCTAATAGCGAAATATAAAAATTCGGATATATAGTTCTTCCTTATTTCCCTAGGGTAAGTAGAAGATCTATTTTGTAATTAATAGGTCTGATTTTCTTTGTAACTTTGTAAAGTCTAAGTTTCTTAAAATTAAGTTTGTCGCTTAGCCTGTTTGTCTTAATGTTAGGTTATTTATTATTTCGCAAATATTAGAGTAGGTAGACTATATCTCCCTCCTTAAAGGTTAGTCCTTTAATCCTTCTTATATCTGCGAATTTAACCATTCATTATCTAACGAATTTAAATTATACTTGCAATTCTTAATGCAGTTCCTTAAGTTTATTAGCTATAATAATAGCTTTGCTGGCGTTTTCTTCTTTAATAGGTGGTTGGTGTAGATCTGGTTTAAACCTGTAGTTTACGTAAAACGGTAAGTAGTTCGTAGATTCTACTAGCGTGCTGTTGTAGGATGCTTAGGCAGTTGGTAAGTATTCTACCTAATTGTCTTAATTGAAGTTAACGTAGTATTGTAAGTATGTTTTAATAATTTAGTTAATTTATTCTGTTTGTTTATCCGTCTATAGGTAGTAAGCTGTACTGGCTTTGTATTTTAGTCTAATTCGTGCTATAAGTAATTACTAAAATTTTAACATAAACGTTAATCTTTTATCGGAGATGATCTCGTTTAGTAGTCTATGGTTTGCATAAATGTATTGGAAAAAGACATAAGCTAATTCTTCTGCAGAGCTTTTCTCTTTTACTAAGATAAAGTAAGCTATTTTCGAAAGTCGGTTGACTACTACAAAGATACTATTTTAAGTATTATTAGTTATAGGTTCTCTTAAAGGTGGAAGCTTCATAATATAGTCAAACGTTATTAATTCCTAATTTCTAACTAAAACCAGTAAAGGTTACAGTTTTCCATAAGGAAGATAGCGTAATACCTTAGCTCGTCCGCATATTATATATTCTAACACAACCTTCTGTACCTATTTCTTAATACCTTTAAATTTAAAGTATCGTGCGATTTATTATGTAGTTTTCCTAATTCCACGATGTCCGTTAAGCTTATGTACGTAAACTAATTTCACTACTTTGCTTCGCAAGTCTTCTAGTACCCAGATAAGTCTATCTAATATTAGGTATCTAGTATCTATAGAAACACCTTCTAGGTATTATTTATTCTCCTAGTTCTTAACGTATTCCTTTATATCGTTAATAATTGGATCGTCTATCTTGATTTAGTACAAGGTGTTGATTAATTAAATCACTAGGTTGCTATACTGATTTTTTTTTAGTATTTATGCTTTTACTTCCGGGATTTCTTAGAAGTAGTCTAGACGTCTGCTGAGTATATTAGCGCATCCGTTGTTTAAACTACTGTAGTATTTAATTAAGAGCTTAAACTTGGAGAGTCGCTTATAATACTTAACTTATCTGTAAGATAGTTCTTATGTTATTATAAAGTAGGTGATGTTCCGGTGATCTATAAGGATTGTCACTGGAAATCGACTTCCTTTACAGTAGTATCTCTAATGCTGCTTGCTAAGTGCTTGGTATATGGCTATGAACTCTTTGTTGTAGATGGGGTATCTGAGTTCTAGTTTATTTAGTTTCTCTGAGAAGTAGGCAATAGGCCTGAGCTTCTTCTTAGGTGTGTCGTCCGGTTGGCTAAGTACTCCTCCGATTGTATAATCCGAGGCGTCGGTTTCGATTATAATAGGTTTATTTAGGTTAAACATCATAAGTACTGGTGCACTTATAAGAGCTTATTTAAGGTGTTTAAAGGCGGTTAGAGTGTTTTGTGTTAATTTAAATTTAACGTTTTTCTTTATTAAGTTTGTAAGTAGCGTAGCGATTTTTAAGAAGTCTTTAATAAAGCGTTGATAATAATTAGCAAGTCCTAAGAAGCTTTATACTTATTTAACGTTTTTAAGCAGCTTCCAGTTGTTAATTGCTTTAAGTTTCTTAGGGTTTATTTAAACTTTGCCTAGGGTAATAATATATCCTAGGAATATAACCTTCTGTATATAGAAGTTATATTTCTTAGGTTCCACTAGGAGTTTATTATCTTAGAGTATTTATAATACCTTCTTAACGTATTCCTTATGTTCTTCTAAGTTCTTAGAATAAATAAGGATGTCGTTAAGGTATATAATAACAAAATAATCTACGTAGTCTTATAGTACGTAGTTGATTATTTTCTAGAATGTCGCAGGGGCGTTAGTTAATCTAAACTACATAACATTACATTTGTATAATCTATATCTGGTTCTAAAGGCGGTTTTCCATTCGTCGCCTTTCTTTATACAAATAAGGTTATAGGCTCCCTTAAGGTCTAATAAAGTAAAGACCTTAGCTCCTGTAAGCCAATCTCTGATTTCCGAAATCAGTGGTAATAGCGTAATATCTTTCTTAGTTATTGCGTTTAATTATTGGTAATCTATAATAAGTCGAAGTTTACTGTTTTTCTTAGGCATAAATATAACTGGGGCTCCTGCTGAGGATTTAGAAGGTTAGATATAACCTTTCTTTAGCTGGTCTTTAATCTATTTATTGAGTATTTTAAGTTTAGTAGTACTTAGGTTATAGATTTTGTTAAACGTTGGGACTTTGTTGTCTATAAGCTTAATCTTATAATCCCATTGGCTGTGTTTTAGTAGTCTAGTGTTTAGTTCTTCGTTAAAGACTGGTATATACTGGAGGTCTGTTGGTACGTTCTTTAAACGTTCTAGTATCTGTTGGTCTCGGTAGTATAATTCCTTAACCTTTTGTATGATCGAGTTTAGAAATCTAAGCTGTTTCTTTTTAGGTTTTTTAATATATTTGATTATTCTTGGGAACTTCTTTAGTTCCTTAAATCGTACTTGTTTTGTGGCTTTTCTCTTTTCCGTGTATTTTTATATTTCTTTATTTAATATAGGGGTTACTGATCCTATCGTCGGGGATGTCGTAGTATCCTATTGATCCTCCTGATCTAGTTATAGTGTATCTCTGAAATTAATTGGTTTAGGGCGAGTTCGTTATTTTGCCTGGCCTCTGATTTAATTAATGTTAAGGTTACGCAACTTAAGCTAATTGTATCCTAAGAGTATATTATATCCTGTAATATTTATAATATTGAAATTAAATATATCTTTAATTTTACTAAACTGGATCTTAAGGAGATTAGTCTTGCGGTTAATAGTTCCGTTATTGTAGGTAAATTATTGTTTCTCGATGTTCGCAAGGGTGTATAGTTTCTCCTTCTTACGATTGTCCAACTGTAGGCGGTTAACTAGTTAAGGCGTAATATAGCTTATTGTAGCTCCGGAGTCTATGTAGACTGTAATTGGATATCCTTCTAAGGTACCTGGTACTTGGAATTTTTATAGTTTCTTTCCTCCTGTAAGGGTGTTCAGGTTGTAGTAGGTTGTATCGTTGGCGCCGTCGTAATAATTATTACCATAAGGGTTAATATTAATGTTGTCTAGGTCTAAGGTAATCTATCCTGGTTCTTTATTTTAAATATTATAGCGTTTGCATTAGGTGCAGTCGGGCTTGGGTATGTGTCTGGTGGTAAGCTTATGGTATTTTCAAAGGTTATTCCAGTTAATTCCTTATAATTTATTATTATCGCTATACTTTATAAGGTTAAATCCTTATTGTTCTAGTTTATAGGTAACGTATGTAAGGGCTCGGCGTTAGTACTGGTGTTTTTTGCAATAATCTTTATTGCAGAGCGTAAATTCCCTTTGTCTGCATTCGGCGGCTCCGTAATCCTTATACTATTCGTTAAGCTTAGTTATAATATGTTATTTACATAGGAGTAGTTTGCAGTTAATAATGTTAGCTTCGTTATATTAGTCTATAAGCCAGATGTCGTCGATGAAGTAGATGGCTGATTTTAGTAACTTAGCCACCGGGTATTTATTTACATTAGTCTTAATATATTATTAAAACCGATTTCCGGGTAATTAGATCTAGTCGTAGGCGGTACTTAGATTAATCTATTTAATCTATCCCCATCGTTTAAGGAGTCTTTGTTAGTCCTTAAGTTCTTTTTGTTATACGATTTCATTATAGCGTTTATTTTCTTTAATAATACCTTAGATTCTATATTAATCTTTGTATTATTCCTAGTCCGCTATAGTCTTTTTACAGGGGTAGTAGATGCTTTTAGGTTCCACTAACCTGTATTAGTTGCATATATATTTCTTAAGGTTGTTAATTTCTTCCTAAGTTATCCCTTCGCAAAGGTTATATTACATTAAGGACGCTGTATCTCGTTCTACTATCCTATTCTTTTCTAGGTGCATTTAGGTAACCTCTTTAAGTATATTTAAGGCTTATATACACCCTTTAGGGTACCATCCTAATCCTTATTTATTGCTGCAATAGGTCTAACAGTTATTATTATAGTACGCTAAAAAGTATAGGATGTTATAGTTTTCCGAAGGTCGTATAGTATTAATAGCTTGGTTTTCCTTAGGCTCTAGGACAGGCGTAAATTTCTTATTACCGTCTTTTTTTAAAGCTTGGTAGTATTTCTTTATATATCCTTTCTTCCCGTAATTATAGTATTTAACGTTCTTTCGTTATACCTTAATAATGCTAAGGTCCATGGGTCCTGGCTTTCCATCGTTATATATCGCAAGATCCTTTTTCTTTCCCTGGTTGGCGTTATTACTAAAGTAAAGATACTTTAGGACTATCTTCTGGGGATTTCCCTCTCTCTTGCGTTCCTAGCGTTACTAAAATTGTCGTTTATTAATATAAGTAGCTTTTTCTGTAAGTTTATTAAGGGTATTAGGTTTTTTATCTCTGGAGAGTTTATCCTTAATATCTAAGTTAAGTCCCTGGTAGTAGAGCATACGTTATGCTTTATTATTTAAGTTAGTCCTGGCAGCTAGATGTATAAAAGCGGCAGTATACTTCGTACAGGGTCTTTTTTACTTAATTTAAAGGAGCGCATCTTCGGCTTCTTAGGACTTATTAGTTTTTCTATATAGTTTCTTAAGTTATTTTTTAAACGTAGTATAACTGTTAAATAAGTCGATTGTATATTATTTCTTAGGTATTTTAATTTATTTAAAGTCCCTAAGGTATAGTTTAAACCAGTCCTTAGCGGTTTTGGCTAAACAGGTTCCTGTAGTTTGAATTTTTATAACGTTGTTAGCCATAGTGGTTAAAAAGTAACTAAAGTAGTTTCTTATATCCGTAAAAAATTTCTGGATTTACTTAGGATCTCCTTTGAATTTATTTAGCAGTAGTAGTTTAATAATTTCTCCGGGTTCCCGTTAGCGTGCCGCAGGGGCTGGGTTTACCGCGGGGTTTACTATTGGTCGTCCTTAAAAGGTCGCTATAGTAGCCGCTTATGTATTAATTATTTAATGTATTTATTCTACGAGTTCTTTGAGTGCTGTAAAACGCTGATTAGCTTTGTCTAAGTTGGCAGGTGGTTGCGGAGCTATTTCGACGTCTTTAGTAGTTTCTTCGAAATTATCCTAGATTTCGATATTACCGTTGTAACTACTTTAAGCTTCGCTTTTGTAATTTATATTGTTGTTTAGAACTCTAAAGCTTATAGGCTGCTGAGTTTTTGGTGTTTTATTGCCCGTAGGTCTAAGGTAACCATCTAAACAAAAGTTATTAATATATAACGAACCGGGTCCTATAGGTACTATAGGTTAACTGTTTCCAAGGGATAAACCTTAGAGTAGTTCTATGGTTTATGTTAGCGGAGCGATTAGGTCGGTAATGGGCAATCTTATCACCAGCTAGTAATATAAATAAGGGTAAATATCTAAGTTCTAATCTGATTGTATTATAAACGCTGTATTAATAACTGGCTATCTAAGTGTTCTAATGAGTGACATAAAGTAAACTTATATACCTAGTTAGCTAGGTTGGATTATTGACAAGTGTTAATAATCCTGTCGTGGATTATCTCAGAGTTCTGATGATCCGTCCTTGGATCGATGGATCATTAAATAATCCAATGATCCGTTCTTAATTAGTTAGTCGGTCCGACGTTTATCCGAGACCGGCTACCCTGTAGGCCCATTGTCGCAACCATAAGAGTCGGGTCGTGACACATAAACTATTCCCTACTCTTAAGCTATATAAATTTACCTCCCTATAACTCAGTTTATAGTATTATACGCAATTATAAATATATTTATTTATAATACTTTTTAAATAATAATTAATCAATTTTAGTTAGTAAGCGCTTCTGCATCCTTGCGCATACCAAGAAGTACCCAGCTTCGACTGTAATTTTCAAATTCCTTTGCTTTGTCTCCTGTTTTATCATCCATTAATGCCTGGACAGGGTGTATCTCAGGTACATTCATTCCCTTAGCTACACTCGGACGATTGAGAAGCCTGGCATACCACCCTGAAACGGCAGGAAACTCATCCAAGTCCACGCCTGCCCACCCTGAGGCTGCAACCATGCTCCAGTAAACAATATCAACAATTGTAAACTTGGAGAGAACATAGCCGCTCGTGCTGGAGCTTAATTGTGTATCCAAAACCTTGTAAAGACGACGCGTCTCGTTGGTGTACCGGTCTATAGCGTACGGGATCTTCTCCATCACATGACGGTTGAAATGTGTCATTTGACCCTGCATAGGGCCAAGTCCGCCAATCTGATGAAATAACTAATCCAGTTAGTATCTCAAAGTTCTGTGATAGGTATAGTAGTGTATCGCCCGAGATGAATTCGGGAATTATTTACCCAGTTGAAGAGCTCATAGTTCTCTTTGGTATTTGGAGAATACCACAGCTTAAAGTCAGGGTCATATTGCTCGACAAGATATTTCAGAATGCTACCAGATTCCCATATATGGATCTCTTCACCATTCAGTGTGTCGGTAATGGCCGGAATTCGTCCGTTCGGATTGATACGTAGATACCATGGCTCCTTTTGGGTTCGCTGGACGAAATCATGTTTGAAAACCTCGTATGGCAAACCCAGCTCTTCCAATGCGATAGAGATTTTAATGCCATTAGGAGTCTGTGTGGTGTAAAGCTTGATTGGCTTGACGGGGAGTCGCGATAGTTGGGAGGCCATTTTGCAGGTTGATTAGTTTGAGATAATGTGCAATCTTTGTGGATGAATAGAAGTCTGGATAATGGAGTCCTAGGAAAGGACAGCTACTAACTTATATATGAAAAGTCAATAGGAGATTTAGATTGTTTCTAAGGCAACTTAACCAATTATCAATATAACAGTATTACGTACCATTTGTCATCTGACGTTTGTCACTATTATTCATTAGTAATAACAATAGCCACTCAATATGGTGCTTATAGAGCGTGCCTTGCGTGCATAAAGAATTTAATAACTCTATCGTTTGGTCGAGCTTCGGATATAACGGAAAGATCACTTACGGCTTATTCTAGGCCCATAAGTGGATTGAACAACTTCCACTTTCTTCTTGTTACATACGAAGATAAGGTAAATTCGAAGAAGATTGATTACATGACCTAGTACTTTCCTGATTTAGTATGCATTTCGAAAAAAAAAAAAAAAGTTTGAAGCAGAAGCAAAATCGGGGGGGGGGGGAGCAGCTCACCATCTAAAGGTATTATTTAGAACGTATCTGCGTTAACAGTAAACAGTCATCACAGCTTAATGGAATCAGACTTTCGTTCGTTGACAAAACTCCAGAGGTTTATCATATACTCGTCTGACGTAACTACTTCTAATATATTAATAGCTCATGATAATTTTATCTAGAAGTTCATGCAAGTTGTGGCATTGATGTTGGTAATAAATCCGCTGTTCTCACTCTAGACATAAAGGAGCTTGTCGAGGAATTACTGAAAACTCTCAGTTAAATGCGATATTATTCATTGTGAGCAAGACTGATTATTAGACAAAGTAAGATAAATGTAAAACCTAGATAAAAGTGGATCCTCCTGTAGGCGACTCTGTCAATTTACTTGTGGTGGAAACTCAGGTATTAAATTCGGCATTAACGAGATATGAAGCCTCGGCAATATTTGTCAGTTGGAAGAATAGCAATGGCTTGTGAAAGAAGTCAATTTGACCTACCAGTCATGACCAACTAAGGGCCATTCAGTCTCCGAGGCCGTAAAGGGCGTGTTAGGTGACAGAAAATGGGCTCGTAATACATTCAATATGGCTTTCGAATAAATTCTAGCAGGCTCCGGAGCAAATGTGGAGCGGCTGACTCCGACGAGTGACCACATCATAGACCGGACAGAATGCAAAGACAGCGCCTCGAGATTGGCCAGCATAAAAGCCATTGAAGCTAGTACCTCATCGATCAAGGCTACGGTGTCTGTGCTTTGAGTCAGATGCTCAGGAACCCAGGTCACATGAATTGCTTCTGTTCTGTTTGGACTATTCGACCTGGTCGCACGCAGAGCGGAGTATGTAGAGGCAGCCGCTTCCTTGACTGACAATCGAAATATGCGTAACACATTCCATTGGCATGCCACAGTATGCGAAGGATATTGGCGACCCATTCCTTTGTAAGTCATTATGTGAAAGTTGTGTGTCCCTGCAGAGTTATATGGTGAGACTGTGTGCATTCTATGCAGCAGACCGTCGATTTCTTGCCCGAGTTCAATCCAAGAAATGAGGGCGTCCATGTCTTCTTTACCATCTGCCCATGTTCTGAGACTTACAAATCGATCCCACAACAAACCCAATTGGCTGCTTAAATTGCATTGGTTCGCGTCGATGGCTACCAGCGCATTCAATACAGTAAAATTTGATGGAATGGGAAGCGAGTTCTGAATGCACGACAGTCGAATATTTGTACTTGTATGTACAAACAAATCCTGACCGAGCCTTGTCTGCATCTGTTGTCTGCCCCTCAGCTGAAGAAGGAGCGAAGATCCCTGGACATGAGCAGTCCACGCTGTGGGTGAGCGATGCTCCCAAAATATTGCTGCCTCGAATGTACTGAGCAATAGGACCGAAAGTAGTGTCGTGTCCAACACAGCCTCTTGTGTTGAGGTTAAAGCTCTGTTGGTGCTTGCTAGGCCCTCAATATAATATTTTTTTGCCAGTCTTAATATTACAGGACGTTTAAGCTCAAAGCACAACATGGCTAAAGACACTGCCTTTACGCAAGAATGCAAGTTATCGCACAGCTC
Source organism: Trichoderma harzianum CBS 226.95 (assembly GCF_003025095.1). Lineage (NCBI taxonomy): Eukaryota > Fungi > Ascomycota > Sordariomycetes > Hypocreales > Hypocreaceae > Trichoderma > Trichoderma harzianum. The sequence continues at coordinate 16,618 of NW_020209306.1, forward strand.
CAGAGATTTCCAGTGTTTCGGTAAGTAAGAGAACGAATTTAGAGCGATGGGGGAATTCATAAAGAAGCTGAAAGCTAGACCTTCTATATCACTGGATAACGATATCGTGATTGAGGAACCCAATTCCTCAGATAATTGGGAGATAGCTGTGAATTCTTGGCGATCATAGGATGACTCGGATTTTGAATCTTCAGCTGTGGGATTGACCGAACACGGCTGGAGTGCAGAATCCAGACGATGCGATAGACGTTTCCGTGTATGTGCCTTCTGAGCCACCGTAGCAGTCTCGTCGTGAACCTGCAGCAGACTCAAGTCTCGGTAATCCGAGCAAACTGCACCGGCTCTCGTGCATTGACTGCACGACGGACGCGTTTCATCGCACTAATTGTCATTAGTTGATCTGGTCAAGCGTTGCGATAATGAATATGGTACCTTTCGCCGCTTGGCTCTACATAATTTGCAGGCACTAGACAGACGGCCACGATACACCATTTCCACGAAGAAAGGGCAACTGTAGTATGATTCGTGGTCTCTCAATAATGGTATTCCTCAATATGAGAAAGCCGAAGGTGGTAATGAGTTCGAGATGCAGTGCCAACAGTGATTCCCCGCGATGTCATGAGGACGAGATGGTCAGCTTACGACGCACCTCGTACCCATGACTGTACACCACATTGGTGTGGATACTCCATGTAAAACTACGTATTAATAATCAAGAAAATGGAACAGTGGATAATTTTGTCGAAGTAGTTACCTGCGTTAGTATAGTGTAATGGGGTAGGTTATCTTCCATTAGTCGAAGGCTAACTAAAAATAATTCAGCTCCACTTAGTATATCCCTGTCGAAGTAGTTACTCTTTTTAGTACAGTAGTGTGGGTAGGACAGGCCGAAATATTTGCATTTACTTTTCACTTGCCAAGCATGTTGGGTGAACAAAACACCGCCGGCCTACCATATACAATTGTATGTAATGGGCGGCGGTGTTTTTTACCTTGCATGCCAAGGTGCATAGATAATATTTGAGTGGGGCTGGCTATAAAAGTCTACGTCTACACTTTCATATGTCTGTCGAAGTGGTTACTATATTAGTATATAAATAAGACAAAGTAAAATATATCCTGCTTAGTCTCTTCATACCCTGGAGAAATATAACTATAGACTTTATATTAGATGTAAATAAATAGTTTCCACTATAGCTGTAGCTGTAAATAGATAGAGGGAGTGGGAGCGGGCGCTACGATAAAGTAGTCAGGGATTTACTTAATGTAATTAGGCTTTTGTTGCTGGTTTCTTAGCTTGATTGAGAAAGGAAGGCTGGGCTTGCCTAATGTCAGCTAAGTATAATATAATATATAATATAGTTGTTCCACCGCAATATTACCACCGAAAGTCTCCCTTTAATATAGACAAACTTAAACTTATAAAAGTATTATAATAGCAAACACCCTAACTAAGAAGATATAGTTTATTATAGGCGCTTCGTCTAGTTTAGGCCAGAGTATAGCACTCTCTGCGTTGTAAGCTGGATACTGAGTTATAGGGATAGGGCGTAACATTAAGAAAGCTGCGATAAATAACCTAGAATTTAAAAAGAATAGAGGCCGTTGGCTCCAGCTGGATGTAAGTAAAGTTAAGATATAAAATGTTGTTGAGTAAGTTATAGAAGAAGAGGAACGGCGCCTGGGATAATAAGACCAGATCCATTAGGTAATTATTAATAATGCAGGTTTTGATCTACTTGGTGCAGTAGAGGATATAAGTAAAGACTAAATTCTTTATTATTTCTAAGTAAATGTGTTTAAAGTTATCCGTATCTAAAAAGCTGTACTACTATTTCTGTATCGCTACTGTACTAGCACCGTAATTACTATGTTTTCTATATAGGGCATTCTTAATAAACCAGAGCAGATGATTTATTATGCTGTTAAGTCAACTATTAAGTCGTTAACGCAATCTTACGCCGGACTACTAGCACTATTGGGAATTTGGGTAATAGTTCTGGCACCGGGCGCCTTTAGGACACCCTTCGCGGTAAACGTTACAAAATTAGACAAAGGTATCTTAGATGATTATCGAGAGCCGATTACTAATTTCATAAACTAGGTTAAGTCTGTGTAAAAAAACCTATCTATCCTTAGTGGCAACTCTGACTTATTTGGCCCTGTTGTAATAGATGCTATAGATAGACAAGGGCGCTTTAAAGTAATTTGAGCTTAATATAACGCTGCAAAAGCATTAAGAATTCCTATTGGCTTAAACTCCTATAATGCTATTGGTGTAGAGCTTAAGAACCTAAATAAATGGTATATATTAATGGGTAATATTACAAAATATACAGACTGTAAATAATAAAGTATTTATAATTTTATACTTTAAATATTAATATAAATACTTAGTTATTATTTATTATTATAGTTTATTTTAAAAATATAAAAACTTTAAGTTTATAAATATTATAATATAATAAACTAGGTCCTATAGGTTAGTATAAGTTAGCTATTTCTAAAGGATAAACCTTAGAGGGGTTCTATAGTTTATATTAGCAAAGCAGTTAAGTTAATAATAAATATAATAAACCAGGTTCTATAGGCACTATAGGTTAGCTATTTCCAAGGGATAAACCTTAAAGTAGTTTTATAGTTTATATTAGCAAAGCAGTTAAGTCAGTAGATAGGTAATTTTATTACTAGCTATAAAGTAAAATATTTAAATATTTAATTTAATTACTATAGTATTAATAATAACTAGCTATTTAAGTATTCTAATAAGTAATATAAAATAGACTTATATATTCAGTTGTATATTCTAAATATATTAGAAAGCTAGCTTTCCTAGCTTTCTTATAGTAGATTATTTAAAAAGCTAGCTTTCCTAGCTTTCCTATTAGGAAATACTAATAGTCCTAATTAATCTATTAGCCTATAGTTAATCTAGTTCCGGCCGACTTATTAGTTTATTATTACAACCTTAAAAGTTAGGTTATAATATAATTCTCCCCCTTTTATTAATCTTATCCTTAAAACCTAATTAAGGTAGTATATAAGTATTTACTTCTATCTTATTAATAAGTATTATAATTTTTTTTTATTTTACCTTTATTTTTATTTTTTTATTATAACTAATTATAAGCGTAAGTATAATAATAAACCTATTTTTAAGTAAAAAAAAGAAAAATATAAAAGCTTTATTAATATTATACTAAAGAATTTTATTTTTATTATAAAATTATATACTTATTATAAAAAGTAAGGCTGTAATTATATTACCTTAGAGGAAGATTTTTATTAATATCTTTTTATATTTAAAATTAAAAATCTTATTATAAAGTATTTAATCTTACCCTGTAATAAATATATAAGGTAGTAATTTATTATTTAAAATTAAATAAAAAGCTTAAGGAAGTAAAAGAAGTATAGCTTAAGGCTAGTACCTAAGTAAAATATTTTTATACTTAAAAACGTAAGTAATTAAAGTAAATAAAGCAGGTTATTACTTATAATATTAATAATTTAAAGAAATTAAAGTATATTAAATATAAAAAATAAAAAGCGTAAAAAGCAAAGGTAGCTTATTAAACTAATATATTATTACTTAATTTATTTAGTTTTATAACTTAGGGTTTTATAGTTAATATTATTAATTAAGATATTTTTAACTTTTTTTTACTAAACTTAAACTTTAGTAAAAGTTATTTATAAAGTTTTTTAAATATTTAAGGTCCTTAATAATTTACTATAAGTTTTCTATTTTATTATAGCCTTTTTATTTTACTAGGTATTTAGTTTATTAAGTGTTTTTGTTAAATTTTATTATTTTAAGTTTCTTAACTTTATATTTAAGTTCTTTACTTTAAATAATAATTTTATCTTATATAATTTTACCTATTTCTTTATTTACTAATACTTTTTCTAATAGTAAAATATAAAAATTTAAATATATAGTTTTTCTTTATTTCCCCAAGGTAAATAAAAGATCTATTTTATAGTTAATAAATCTAATTTTCTTTATAACTTTATAAAGTTTAAGTTTTTTAAAATTAGGTTTATTACTTAGTTTATTTAGTTTAATATTTAGCTGCTTATTATTTTATAAGTATTATTACAACCTAATCTAGCAAAGGTATATACCTTAGGTAAAGTATAAACTAAAGGGTTAATTAGGAGAGGATTACTTATGTAGTATACCCTTAACGAATTACAACCGTAAGCTATTATAATCTAAAGGAACTGTAATCTAATAGTAATTTAAGAAAATAATTAAATATATAAAATTTAATTTTTTACGCTTTTTAAATAACTTAAATAAATAATTATTAATAAAGTATTAAAATTAAATATAAACTAAATTTTTATTATATTTTACTTACTTTATAATTATATTTACTTAAAGCTACTTTTTATTCTTTTTGCTAATATAAATTAATTAACTTTAGCTTATTACCTTAGGAATTTACCTTATACTTTATAAGTATTAGGTTAGGATATTATATATTAATAACTTTTATTTAAAAGGATACTAAGTTTCTTTAAGTAATAAACTATTATAGCTAAAGGATTAAATACTAATATTAAG